>NC_058165.1:8866312-8868812 GCF_020080835.1 Cotesia glomerata
GTGCACTGAACCCCACGGTGTCCAAAATGCAAGCATTTATAACATCGGACTGGTCTTAGTACTGTTCTAATACGACAATTGGTACAGCCGATCCTAATCTTGCCGTCGTTCTCCTACCACTTTCTGCGCTACCGTTGCTGCCAGAGTCACCGACGCCAAATTTGTCCAGATTTCACCCTGCTACCGTACCAAAAGACCTTACAGGAATTTTAATGGCCTCACCACTGTTATACCCACAAATCGGTTTTCCAGCTGCCTCTTGTAAAGCTGTTAAAGAATGTCATCTTTAGTTGTAGTATCGTCAATATCGCGAGAATTTCCAGGTTCTTTATTTCAGGTCCTGTACTAATGACATTTGCGTCCTCCTTAAGTATTCCCGGGATAGTCTTCTGCAGGTCTTTAACTCTATCACTACTGCCTTTCGACAGTGTGATGAGAATGTTCCCTGTCGCGGTCCTGCGTATCTTCTCGACTGTGTTGCGGACCTGATCCGGGCGAACGTCCGCCTTGATCCGTGTAAGTATTTTAGAATACTTATCTTTGTTCGCTGGATGGATAATAAGTGCCTCCGGTCTCGTTGCTGTTCTTCTTGGCTTCTGGTTCGGCTTCGGTGGAGGCACCAGAGGTTTTTCTGGGGGCAGTTTCCTGCGCTCCTTCTTCTTGTCCTTTCTGGACTGCACCTTTCCCAGCCTGGCTTCTTGTTCTGTTCACCAGAGTTTTGTGGAAGATCCTTAACCACTTCCTGCTTCTAGATGGGATGACCAGGTCCAAGGTCTTTCAGCTTCTTGGGAGTATGAAAAGCTCCGCCTTCGAGAGAACGAATTTTTCTTTTCAACTTCCTCAGGTTGCGGCCGTCTTGGTCAAAAGATTCAGTCTCTGCCGTTGTGATAGTTTCACTTTCTTCTTCAGTGACTGATTCTCCGTCACCTTCGGCTCCAGTGTCCATCGCTTCTTCAACAACCACTTAACTGTTTCTCTCCGATGTAGCACAAGGGGTGCGGTGTAATGATGAGTGCCATTCTTCGTCCAGTTTTTTGAAACGTTGAAGTGCGTTCGCTACACTAGTCGTCTTGTTTTTTATCTCCTTGTGGATGTTGACCTTTGACTGAACGAAAACATTTAACTCGCTTGTCAGTTTCTCTAGGCGTTCCAACGCTTGTGACCGCTTCATTTCAGCGCTCGTTTCAATCGCTGCTTGTTGGGCATGTAGCCCGTTTCCACTCTTGTTTGTTTCCTGTGGGTTACTCATACTTTTTTGATTTACCAGCGCATCGTACGGAGTGGAGCGGGTTGTAATAACTAGGAACGGGTGTACCCTCGGAGATAGTACTCCTACCCCAGTTCCCTGGGGCCTAGCCGACACTTAGCCAGTCCCGGAATACACGGACGGACTAGACTCGCTCGGGGCGGTGAAGATTCCGATCTCTAGCACTCACTGCGTACTCCCTGATCAAGGCCCGAGGTGGCTGGCTCCTGATCTACTGCTGTAACTTACACCTCGGCAGAGCAAGCTCACATCAGACGTGGACTGCGTCGTCGGAAACTACGACACAGGTTCCGGACACTCCCAGTGGGTTACAACAGAGAACGATCTTCTTCTTGCTAGGTCAGTTAGTGTGACCAACCCATTAAGGGGAGTTTTGTCCACGGGAGCGTATTTTATTTAGCTCCTATCCTCTGTACCTTGTTAAATAAGAGACTCAGTGTCATCCAAGGACAGCGAGCGTTCTCCCATCCGCTCGGGGAGACGCGCCCGGTAGCAGTATCTCTTCTGCCCCGAGTGTGTGTGTGTGTGTGTGTGTGTGTGTGTGTGTGTATGTACGTAAACATCTCATAACTTTTGAACAGCTTGACCGATTTAATTGCGGTTTGTGCTATTCGAAAGAGCTTGACTGAACTTGAATTTTGAATACAATTTGGACCGATTCGGACTGGTAGATTTTAAAAAATCTCAAAAAAACTGCAAAAAAAATTTTTTTCAAATGTGGTTTTTTTGGAATAACTTTTAAACGGCTCTACCGATCGATTCCAAAAACTAATCAGCTTTTAACTTCAAAAAACCGCGTCGATCGCCGCCAGTTTGGTCAAAATCGGTTGATTCGTTCGTGAGTTATCGTTGGCGAAAGAAAACCGAAAAAAATGTTTTTTCGGAATTACTCCGAAATTCCTCGTTCGATCAAATTAAACTTACAAATTATTTAAGAGGCTTAAAAAAAGTGCGTCGAATGCCGCCAACCGCGTAAAAATTGGTTGATTCATTCAAAAGTTATTGCGGTTTGAAAATTTGAAAAATAGTGTTTTATCAAACTTCTATCAGACGAAGAGCTATCGAAAAGCTCAAAAGCATACAAAAGCAATTTTTAACTTCCCTCTAAGAAAATCGAAGATTTTCGAAAAGTCGGGAAGTTATTGGTTCTACCCCGTTTTGTAAAAATCGAGGTTTCAACAGATCTCGACGTTTTGAAGCCCTAAGAAACTTTCCTGACTATTTTTACGATGA
>NC_058165.1:9173812-9303929 GCF_020080835.1 Cotesia glomerata
TCGTGTTATTTAAATAGAAAAATTACAAATGAATTGAGGCAAACCTTAATATTAATATTAAGGGCTCTAATAGGCGCCAAAATTTTTGTTTTTAAATGTACTTTCAACTTTTCAACACCATAAAAAAAAAAAATTTTTTTTTTTTTTTTGAAACACCCTAATGTTCATGTGATAAAATTATATATTTCGTTTTATGACTGAGTATTTAGTTTATTAAAATATTACACGTATGACTTATAAGTCTATATATTTATCAGTATCTATAATTTAAATATTTATTCACATGGACTTTGTATGGAACGATATCCATATCCCAAATTCTAAATGCCACCGAAAATCATTTTTATCAGTTATCAATTTATATTCAATGTTATCGTAAATCGCTTACTTTTTATCTATACGCTGACAATAACCCAGTGTAAAGATACGAGTCTTTATTTTTTAAAAAATCTCTAATATTTTTTTTATCTACAGAACAGTAAAAAAATTAGTGCTTAATATTCAGTATAAAAATTTCTAACGCAATGACGGAATTTTTCCTGTGCCGTGTAAATACAATGTTTAGTTTTATATAAAAATTTAATTGAAAACTAGCAATCCGCAATCAATAATGTGACAACTATGTGAATACAATATAAATAATTTAGGTAGTTTTTAAATTAATTTTTAGAATCATATTGCTATCACAGGATTGATTACCAATAATTTAATGAAAAAATTTATAAAACTAACAAACTACTCAAAACTTTTTTAAAAACTTAACAGCAAATATTGACTATCAACAAAAAATATATAAAATTGTAAATAGGCACAAATTCACATCTAAATTTTTCTAATGATACCAAAACTTAGTATAAAAATACTTTTTTAAATAAAAATATATCAGACACAAAATTTTGTTTATTCTCTTGATTATTTAGATGATATATTTACTATCGCTGGGAAAAACATCAAACTGTAAAAAGGCACAAATTACACTGAAAAAAAAAAAAAAAATTAAAAATTAAAAATCCAAGTAACCGATATGATTGTATATGATTTTCGGAAATTAAAAAAAAATTTTGTTGTAAATTTAAAAATTAAAAAAAAATTTTGGAACGTACTTGGTGTGCGTCATAGTGTATTTCAATTTTTTTAAAGTCCTAGTAAATAGATTTTACGAATTTCATTAAAAGTAAAATATTCTGCAATCACGCACACTAAATACGTTCCAAAATTTTTTTTTAATTTTTAAATTTACAACAAAATTTTTTTTTAATTTCCGAAAATCATATACAATCATATCGGTTACTTGGATTTTTTAATTTTTTTATTTTATATCTTTTTGTGAAGAAAAAAATTTTTTTTTATTATTATCTTATGATCTTATGAACGTGGACTTGGCGCGATTTTTTTACAGTGAAACTGTTTTTGTTTGAATTTTAGTATTTTTTGTAATTATAATAAAAATTTACAATTGGTATCAACTTAAATCTCGCGTTGGCTGCATTTTTTTATAGCAAACTATCCCCTTGAAGCTACAGTTTATGTAAAAATAATTCCAGCGCACCCTGGCGGGTGTAGATGCAAGCTGTGAAATGTATTTTTTTAACTGTAGTTTTCCATCTATTGGAGGATTACCATGCATTCTCGAATTATTTAGTCTGTGGCATGTCACTTTTTACATCGAAAAAAAGTCAGGATCGAAATTTTTGAGCTTGCTATAGTTTGTGCTGATAAAATTTAGTAATTTCAAGTAAATTAATGGTTATAATTGAATATAATTAATTGATATCAGTAAAATAAAGTATGAATTACTGTTATAATATAAAATTTAGGAACAAGAAGTACCGTCGAATTAAATAAAATTTTGCAACCTCGAAATACCGTTCTGCTTACAGTAAACACACTCGGTAGTCTGGCGCTCCGTTTACAACGGATTTGAACGGAACTTGGCGCCAGATTCTACCGAATCTGTGGATTTTTGACTAGAGGGTAAATTTTCTTGGCTCAAGAAAATATCAAGGAAGGTTAAAAATTTCTTGAATGGAGTCAAAGTTTCTTGAGCCTGGAAAATTTTTTCATGCTCCGAAATAGCTTTTGTTTTCCTTAAAATTTTCTTGGCGCAAGAAGTTTGTTTTTTCTGTGTAACGTCAGACTTTTTTGATGATACCACACAGAAAAAAAAATTTATTCGAATCAAGTAAATAATTTTGAAAAACATCATCTTCTTGATTTGAGTAGAAAAATTATTATACTAAGAAATTTTCTTGGTTTAAGTAAATTTTACTTGATTCAAGAATTTCTCTTCTTGATTCAAGATAATGATACTTTTAAACATTATTTTCTTGGTTCAAGAATTTCTCTTTTGATTGAAGTTAATTTTTTTTTCAGTGCAATTTTAATCATAAAAACTCATTTTACCATAAAATATGTTTATTGAAAAATTTTCCTTATTCTCTCAATTATATGGATCAATATTTGACATATAATAACATTAACATGTACGAAATGAAATAAATAAAAAAATTTTACTTAGCGCGAATTTCGAATCTGTTTTTAGAACTGCTCTAAAAACTTATAATAAATTAACTATCACTGAAAAATATTTCAAACCTTGAAAAGTCACGAATTCATGACCTTTCCAATGATAACTAAATTTAACTAAAAATAACTGAGATAATCATATAAATATGCCGGATAAAAAGATTTCATATTTTCTCAATTATATAGATGAATTGAGAAGTTAAAAATCGCCAAGTTCTTAGTTGGAACTAAATAATTGAAATTTTCTTTATTACAATTAGTGAATATTTCAATATCGATTTTATGAAAAAAAAAATATGAATTCATCCTATGAAAAATGATTAAAAAAAACGATAACTTACTTGTATCCGGTAAGAATGTTAAGTAAAGTAGATTTTCCAGCGCCAGACGGTCCCATAATTGCCGTAAGTTCGCCGGATCTCAATCTTCCACTTACAGATTTGAGAATAGTCTTCTCATCTTAAATAAAAACAAAAAAAAACAAGGAACAAAAATTAATTTTTTTTTTTTTTTTAGTATTACACCTCTCTATTAATATTTTATTCAAAGTTGGCATTAAATCTTTTTGATGACTCACAAGATCTAGCAACATTTAAGACTGAAAAAAACTGACCGCAATTTAGCAATAAATTTTTTTAAAATTCAAGACATCTCCATTATTTATCACTTATAGTTAGCATTTACTCGTATCTTGTTAAACGTAAATAAAAAAAAATTCTATATGATGGAAAACTAAGTTTAAGGTTTAATTATTGCAATAATTCGTCCAAAGTTACTAAAATAAATCACGATTATGAATCATGGGTAATATAATATAAGTATTGCAGTTGAACTGGAATGTAGGAAAGTTCTGGATGGAGATTATCGTAATTCAGCGAACCGCGAATGTAATTCCGGTCTTATGCCAGACAGATATCTTGCTCTTTTTCTACTGGTACGCAATTTATTTACATGTGTAAATATGTGTGTATGCATAAATATTTAATGGAAGTTTATTAAAATCTAGAATATGAAGTAGGGAAAGAAAGTGAATTTATTCCGACGATAATCAGCCCTCGGGCGATTGCCAAATCACGTTTAATGACTATTGTAAACAATATGTGAGCCCTGACCGCATTTGCTATCGACTCGAGGTCTTGTGATCAATCTTTTATTGCATTTATTTATTTATAATTCATAAATTAAGTTATTATTTTTAATAGCTCTTGTTTATTTAATCAAAGAACGGAAATTAGCGTTTTCTGAATGATATAAATAAAAGCTATACGTAATTAATGGAAATTTTATTTGGTATAGTCTCGATTGTTGGGAAAATTTTTTAGGATCAATAATTTTGGAGATAGTCCAATTAATATTTTTATAAGAAATAATTAAAAATTGTTATAGTTTTTTAACGTTTTTTAAAGACTTCTCAAATATAGATAACAATAATATTTGACATTAGGGAAAAATTACAATAAATAACTGCATGGAAAAAAAATAACTTTAGTTTAATTTTTTTCTTCAAAATTTTAGTCTTGTTTCAAAATATTTACATCACTTAATTAAAAAAAATTATTACTCGGTAATTATTTACACGAGGGATCAAACCCATTTTGGGCTAGAACTAGGTGAAAAATTAACATTTTTTAATTTTTTTTTTAATTCTGATTATTATTTTTACGGCGCATTTATGATAAAAAATGCCGTGAAAGAAAAAAATAAAGATTTCGAAAGTTTTTTTGCCTTCAAAAGTTGGAAAAAATTTGGGCTCTCATGTTTTTAGATAAAATTTCTATTTTATCTTTTTTTTTGATATTTTGGATATATATTTTTTCGAAAAGTACATAAAAAACGAACAATTTAAAAAAAAAAAGTTGAATATCACAATTTTCTAAAAAATTTATAAATTTTTTCAAAAATTTATAAATTTTTTCAAAAATTTGTTAAAATTGTGATAATCAACTTTTTTTTTTAAATTGTTCATTTTTTTATTTATTTTTCAAAAAAAAATATATCAATAAAATCAAATAGAAAATTCGTTCAAAAAAATAAAAATGGTTGATCCCACATGTAAATATTTTCTATAATCTCTATTAAAGAATTAAATCTTTTGATCGAATATTTTATTCTTTTCAAAAGAGGTAAAAACATTTTTTTACCCAAGTATTTATTTCTCTTGGTTTAAAACCGGTAAAATTGATTCAAGATTATATTGACTATATATCTATATATTTTTTAATTGTTAACTTGTACATTCCTACACTGATATGAAATTCCGATTTTAAAATTAAAGACATATTTTTATTTATAGCAATTTTTGCTTCTAAATATTATAAATTACATGTAGTACAATTATACAGCAGATTATTTTTCTTATGAAAACATAATTTTTTTTATGATGATGTCAGGATCATTTTATTTAATAAATAATTTTTCAATGATATAAAACTAGTATTTGTTTAATATCTTGGATATTTTATGACTAAATTATCAACAACAAACACTTTTAGGTAATCTTGTGAATGAAAATCTTCAATTATATGACATACGTTGGATAAATCTCTACACCCAATAATTATCAATTATATTGAATTTTGTTCTAATAAAAATTGTATTTATTTAAGCATCATAACAATAACTTAATGTAAAAAAGGGTTTTTAATGTAAAAATGAATTCATTATATATACATTTTAAATACTGGTCTGAATGCGAGAAGATCTAAACTCTAGGCCATCTAACGTGAAATTTCAGAACTAAATTTTTTTTTTTAGAAAATTAGTTTAATTTTTTAATTTTTCATTAAAATTGGAAAATTATTTGTAATTTTTACAATAGAAATGAATAAATTTAGAATTTAATTGATTAAAATTTGAGTTAAGGATAAAAATGAATAATTTTTACTTAAAAAATAATAAATCTTCAATTAACATGTAGAAATTTCTGGTCGTATCATTTGATGATGATGAATAACTAAAAACCTTAAAAAACTCCTAAATATTTCGCGAAATAGCCAATAAAAAAGCTATAAAACTCTAAAATTTTTTAATTTCCATGCCGTTAGGCCGAGACGCTAAAAAGCGATAAAAAATATCAGGTCAGTGGCAAAAATTATGGCCGTAATATAATTAAAATTTAGCGATTTTTTATCGAAATAAATAATAAAAATTCTAAAGACTAAAGAAGATACATTTAATGATTTTCGCGATGACGACAACACTGAGTAATTCTTCTGGCATGAAAGCCGGCATTTAATATCTTAAAATATTACTCTTGTAATCTTACTTGCACAATTAGTTAATTAGTGAATAAAAAGTAATAAATAATAACTGAAAATTTACTCTAACAATATTCGCATTAAATATTTCTTAAATTGCAAAAAAAAGCTTGTAATATTTTTCATAGCAAAGAGGGATAGTGAAAAAAAAAATTACTGTTATTAACATTTATAAGACTGTCATGTTGCAACAATCGTGTGTCCAATCTATCACGCTAGATTAGCAGTAGTCGATATTTTTTCTTTTAGTTTTTACTTTTAATATTCAAACCGTCATATCACTAATAAATAATATTTGCATTTTGTAATTTTTGTTTCGTTTATCTTCCATGTTTTTATACGCCTGCTTCTTAGCCAATTAATTTCGCGATTTTAAAAATAAATACAAACGCTACTGACAAAACCTGTTCTTGGTTTGCTCGTTCATTTTTTATTCACTTTTTTTTTAATTATTTGTAATAAAGTACGTCTAATTTTTAATTGTAAGACGTCATTCTTATAAAAGGCAAAAAATTATTTTTTAAATTAATTTAAAGATTTATTGATTTCATCACAGATAATAAAACAAATTTTCTTTCTATAAAAATCGTTATTATTTTTTTTTTAGTCATAAAATTTTTTTCTTTTAATAATGATTCAAGTCTAGTCGCAGAAAAAAAATAAAATTGTTCAACAAAAACATTTAATGACCTTAATTTACGTTTATGAGTAAGAATGATTAATAGAAGAAAATAATTGCTCATCCAATACAAAAAAATTGAAGACTAGAAAATAATAATTTTTAACATTAACCTACAAAAAAGTTAAAATTTTTTTTTTCTGTTAATGACATAATTAAAATAAGTCTAGAAGTTAAGTTTCATCTATCAACTTCATTAAATTAAAATTTTAATAACTTTATTTAGTGACTACGTATTTTGAAAGAGACTTTTTAAGGAATTAACTTGCGAAAGAATGACGAAAAAAATGTAAATATGAAAGTGAAATTGACTTGTTAAAAAACATTACAAATAGACGCTTAAATATTTGTTTATACTACAATAGCTGTATAGATACTTTAACAATGTTAACTATGTAAACTAAGTTTTATTTATATAGAATACGATTATCCAAAGTAAAGAGTTGTAGTGCTACTGGTGTTTAGCAAGTAAAACTTGGATATTAAATATTAATATGTAAAATGTAAATTTAAATATTTGAGTGCAAGAAACAAGAGAGTATCCGTGACATAACTTAAACTAGAAAATCTGAAGTGGATGGGGGTGTATTTACTTCCGTCATTCGCGAATCTCCTTATCGTGAAAAAAAGTTAATTTTAATCAAATTTGCAAGTATTTTTTAACTACTTTTTAAGTAAGCTGCGTTAATAATAGAGAATATTGAGAATAATTGTACGCTCTAGTAATGTAGTAGAACACTTTCACTGTGGTCAATGTCACATCAGAAAACCTGTTTTTAAATGGAATTATTTAAAAGAGTAACGAGTTGTGTGAGATCTAGATAAAAAATTGTGTCGGCTTGTGAGATTTTTTTTTATTTTAATAATATTTTATTTGAAGGTTGAAATATCGATTAATTATTTTTTTTTAATCGTTCGGAAGATTGATAATTGTAAATTCAGATGAGGGTTCTTTCGTCGAAAATAAACGCCTTCAAAAGGATTTTCCTTGTAGGAAATTTTTTTCTCGATAACGGGCTTAATGTTGTAGAAGAATTTTGTTTAATTGTCGGAGTGAGTTTTTAATGATTTTTAGAAAGTATTTTTAGGCTTCAACAGGTTTTTCAAGAATTACTGAGACGAGCTGTTTTGTAGACGAAGTATTATATAATATTACTATATTCCGTCGAAATTGAGTTATTTTTAATTTTAATTTTACTATTTTTAGACAACTTTCAACGTTACGACACGGAAAAAATTGTATTTTTAATTTCTTAAAGTTGGATTTTAAATTTCCCGCTTTTTTTACTTGCAAACGCCAATTTCTACTATTTTGCACTGTAGTATTGACGTCATTAATAGTAGCGCCATCTCTTGGTATCGAAGTCAAGTTTTTTTTTCAACTTTAATTCTAATATTTATTAAATATTCAGTCATTTTTTATAAAAACCCAAAAATGAAACAGCAGTAAAAGTTTTTTGACAATTATTAATTAAAAAGTTTGTATAATAAATTTACAAAGAGTAAATTTCTCTGTAAAGATGATTTTTAAGGTAAAATTAAAAAAATTCTGAGTTAAAAAATAATAATTACGTAGTATGTATAAACTGACTTTGTTAATACTGATATAGACTTTGAGATCAAAGGTCGCGATATTCTATCATCTATATAGTAATTATTATATGCGCAGCTACTTTTTTTATCAAAACTCACATCGATGAGAATTCTAGAAGAGGTTTTTAACTAAAAAAACGATTAATGATTATATTATAAATCTATCAATGGAATAAAGTTTTAATTTTATGATTGAATTATTAAACCTGAATGAAATAATGCAAGTTAGGTAAGAAGATTTAGTCTCTAACTGCAAATTACATGTCCATTCATATTTATGTTGAGAAAATAAATGTACGACCGACAACTAACTGTACTAGATTATCGGTCATTAAAAAAATATTCATTCTCTTCTAAATAAACTTTTTTTTTTATGAATGAAAATTATTTACTTTAACGGTTTTCAATTTTCCATAATTGAATTTTATTTTTAGTGATAGAAATTAATTTTTTAATGACTTAAAAATTTTTTTCAATAAGAAAATTAATTATTTTCTTATTTTATTTCCACGGAATCCCCCAACGTCAATAGAAATTTACAAAACTTTGAATTGCCCGGGATTCGAACCTTGATCTTTCGCGCATGAGTTTTGACCTCTTTCCGTCGAGCTAATGTAACCTTTGGATGCTAACTCATCGACTTGTAATGCGTATTTTTATATATATTATGTTTTATCATTGACTTTGCTTATCTATTTTACGAAAGCTAATTATTTGTTTTGTAATTATTTATTATGCCGAACGCAATATGCTTTTATTGATCCAAACCTTCAAGCTTACAAGTATATAAAACCCATTTTCATTTTTGATAAATTATATTTTTAGAATATTAAACTACTGTTTAAACAAGAAAACTTCTAAATGCGGTTTTGAAATTAAGAAACTTAGGTCATTGAATTTTAAATAACGGTTCTAAGTTTACTATCAGGTCTTTCAACTTTAATAATAATAATAATGAATGCATGAAACAGAACCGTAAAAAAATGAAAAGTTGGTACTTACTTCCTTTACGTCCTTCCCGAACTTTGTAAGTTAAATCCGTAAATGCTAAGTCAACAGGTGGCCTTTTTGGCAAATGTGTGATTGTTTTTGGTTGAATCGGTACAATTTGAACCCTTACAACCGAGCCCTTTCTTGGTTGCATCAGGATTCCATTGGCGTCATCGTCCCTCGAACTATTTCCTTCTAACTTCATTTTTAGATTTATTTATCAAGAAATTACTTAATAAAAAATTCTTCGTAAAAATCCTCTATTTATCCTCAAAAGTAATTTTTCTTTGATTCGCTATCACTGTCGTACTCGAATCATTAAAAAACTCAGCCACCTGGAAAAAAAAAATTTCTAGTATTATTATTTAATAATTTAAAAATTTAATAATAATAATAATAATAATAATAATAATAATAATTTAAATAAGTTATTATTATTATTATTATTTTTAATTTTAATTTTCTATAAAAGAAATTTCTTCACTAAATAATTAAGTCTTACATTATATTTAATCACAAGTTGTGGTTAATTATAGTCACATAAAAAATAATTAACGATTTGAACATAATACTTTTATAAAACCGAAAAATAAAAATCACAATTCACATCTATGATAAAACAAATATGTGAAAATAAATTATAATCTTCGTTAATTAAACTAAAGTGACTCGTAAAAACAAAAATATAATAATCGTGATTAATAAGTGTATAACTGCAGAGCGAACGCACGGAGCGCTCGGTAACTGCGACGTTTAATGCACCGCGGCTGAAGACGGACTGAGTATTGAGGACTTTTATTATATTATGGAGGACTGAGAATGGAACAGAGGGATTAGATTTAACGGTGAGGTAGAGGAGTAGGTACTGTATCAGTATACAGTAAGCCTCTACATATGGAACACATACAAGACGGCCGTCACCGTTGACCGTCGATCTGACTCGCGAATTTATGTTTTATGATCAATTAGTGGTTTGCGTGGATACAGATGCGTACATTAATTCATTAAATTTTCAATAATTAAAAAAATTATAAATTTTTTATGAAAATCAAGTGCTTAAATATTTCTTCGAATTTAGAACGGCTGTAACTTTTGAATCATCAGTTTTACCAAAATTTTCAATTTATTCGAATTTTTTTCGCAATTAGATTTCCTTTAAAATGATTTTTAATATGTCTCATTATTTCAAAAAGTTTTTTATTTACTAACAAAACAGTAAAAACTTTTTTAAAACAGTCACGTTTAAATACTTGAGCATATTTTCCGTGAAAAATAGAAACGATGCTGTGAATACTGATGAAAAAATTACTTAATAAGTAAAAAATTCAATCAATGACTTCAATAGTTAATAAAAAAAAAATCAGAAGATTCATCGATTTGAAAAATCAATTGTATGTAAAATAATTTTTTACTGAAACTCTTGTGGGTACTCGACATAGACGAGTTAACTTTTAGACCTTGAATTATCCGTTTCAACGTATTATTATTACATATACGTACTAGTAATTGTCTTCGTATACTTTGCATATGCATGATAGTTAATTCTTACTCTTTTATACTGCATGTTACAATTTTCACGCAAGATCCTCCGTCGCTTCTGCTTCCAATTTAATTACCGCGGATATTAAACTGATTATAATTACAATTGATAATTGTTTTTTGCCTCAATATTTAGATTACTTATTAGTGAACTATTTTTGATTATTAATTATTGAAATTGTAACTATAATAAATTACATTGATGGTGATATGATAAAATTATACAATCGTACATGTATCACGCGTCATACTTTGCGCGGTAAGAATCGATAATTGGTTATTTAAATAATGGTAATTTTAATAGTTATTCTTCATAAATTTGGATGAGAACATCAGGAAAAATATTGAGAAGGCTTAGAATATTTTGCTCATTGATTCTTATGAAAAAATTATAGCGCTTGAAGTATGATAATAGTAGAAACTATATTTTTTTTTCTTTCAATAAGAAAATTTTTTGTGTTCATTTCAAGTTCGGAGGTATGTTTTATGTACTTCAGGTTTTCTTTATATCAAATTTTAATTCGATCCATTAGTTTAAAAGTTATTCACGGAAATCTTAAATTAAATTTACAATAAATTCTAACTGAACACATTAATAAATTATAATTATTATATTTTTTTATATAATTGTATAACATGATCAATAATTATTGATTATAATTATTATTATAACGATCAAAATTCTATTTTTTTAATTTTTAGTAAATAACTTTTGGATTTTTTAATAGACTATGAAATTAATTGAAATAAATGACAATAATAACGTGATAGAGAAAGAGAAAACTCTTTATGGTAGAACTACTCTTAACGAAAAAAAAAAAAACAAAAATTTTCTTTACTGAAGTAAAGTTTTATCGAGCTTAAATAATTGCACGACTCATGATGTAAAGCATCAGAGAGTGCTTTACGTTTAAAAATTTTTTTTCGTCTCATTTTGGCAATTATTTTTACTATTCAACCCTAGTTTGTTCACGGAATCAAAATATTTTGCATACTATTGTCTAGATAATTTAATGGAAATTAATTCCATACTTTTCAAAAATTTATTAAGTGCAATAGAAACGGAAAAAAACATCAAAATAGTTTAAAAAAATTTTCTCCGTCATGTATGAAACCCTGAAAACAGTGTAATTTGCGAAAAAATCCATTGATTGAGTCAAATTTTTTTTTGAAAAATTTTTTGAAGGAATTGTAGATTACCGGTAACTTAGAGTCATTTATATGGAATTAATAAAATTAAAAAAAAGCCGTAGGACTGTATATCTATATATATTGAGTACACTTATCCCACTAAAGGCACGTGCGCATTATCATGCTATTTCAGCTGTTAGATATTTTTTTTTACATTCGCTCTATTTTATTATTATTTCATAATTACATGAGCATTATGAGTCGTTCACTTTTAGATTTTCCAAATTTTTTTTCTCCTTCCTCTAAAATAACTTGAATGTTCCAATAATTTTTTTGGTATAAATAAACTTTTTTTTGTATTGAAAAATTAAAAAATTACATTTTGATCATTATTACTCGTTTCAGATTGTAATTATTACAGATTTTATAAGAATTACATTGTAGAATGTAATATTTACATTGAAAGCTCTGAAACTTAACATTCAAAGTTTGAATTTAGAAAAATGTTATTTCAAACTGTAATTTTTATAGTTTTGATTACGACGGGACCGATTTTACATTTTATACTATAATTATTCCTGTTTTCTTTTTCCCGTGATTAAATCAAAGAATTAAATTACTCAAAAATTATTTAAGAAATTTAATAATTTTGTTTTGCAAAATGTTTCTGATACGCATTTATCTTTGATTTAAAATTATGTAAAAAATTTTAGAGACTTTGACCTTCGAATTTTTAAAAAACAATTCTAATCCTCATAACCGATAATTCTTATCACTTATTTATAATGACATTTATCTAGTCATTAAAATTCTTTTTTACTGAAAGTATATGTAAAACTCCCTACAATTTTCGACAGAAGATAAAACTCTAAACTCATATTTAAATATTTTTTATAAAAAATTAATTACCCGTTGAATAAACATAAGACATTTCATAAAATAAATGAATGACACATTGAAAATTTTTTGTCTAAACAAATAATAATAAAAGTTTATTACTAATTAGTTTTTTTTTTTTGAATAAAAAATCAATACTCAAAGTATCAATTAATTATTTATTTACCGAAGGAAAAAAATAATTTCCAACTAATGAGTCACAGTGACAAGTTAATGAATACATATGTATACAAATTAAAATGTCAAAATTAAAGGAGAAGGAAACTTTATCATCATCCTGAAAACTGAAATCCAAAGGTTATCATCTGCACTATAATTCTATAAAATAAAATATTGCGACCTTTTGCAATGTCACTAGAAGCTATTTTTTTGTTACAAGTTACAACATTCATTATTATTATAATTATTAATATATCGTCAGCATTATTCTGAAGGACTTTCAAGATTTAAAGATTTTAAATTTTTTTCACAAATTTTTTTTTATTGGATGTGCTTAAAAATCCATTATATTTATCATTAGAATTTATTCATTGTTTCAATTCAAATAGATCTTTTGTCTTTTTTATTGTTGCTGGAATTATAATAATATTATTTATTGACATTACAGACCAGTATATCAATATGATTATTATTAAAAAATTTTATGACACTAAGTTCAAAGTCCAGGATCGCAATACGCATACAGTTCATTCTAGATTATAATAATTATAACAATAATAATTGTATTAGTAAATTAAATTAATAATAATTTAAAATTTTTATAAAAATGTTTGAATTTTTAAGTTATGATTATTATTAAAATGATAAATTATATATTTGATAACAATAAAATTAAAAAATGAGTAAAATTTTCCATCGATAAAATTAAAAAACTTTTTTTTTTACATTTCTGGTTTGATAAAAAATAAAACAGGAATCAAAGTTTTAATAATACTGATTTACAATTCGAAACCTTGTGTCAAAAAATTTTAAAATATTCACAAAGAAGATATAAATACCAACCGAATAATCTTTCATATTTTTTACAATCAGCGATATTGAAATCAATTAATTATAATTTTTTCCTTGAGTTTTAAACTTTCAAAATTTATAATAAATAATCCTTAAAAAATTATGAAAATTAATTTAGCAGATATTCAATAATTTTCAGAATTTTTTAACAAACAAATTACGACAAAAAAAAATTATAAAAGAAAATTGACATGTAGAAATTTTAAAAAATTAAAAATGCAATTTTTTCAAAAATTAATTTTTTAAAACAAATTTGTTTGCTAAAAAAAAAAATTAAAAACTGGCTGAGTGCTAACTTTAATGTCATCAAAAAATTATGACATTTCTTCAGCTACACATTAGAACTGTCAAAAAAATTGTTTTATGTATGTAAAATATTTTTTGCTTTAAAATAAAAAAACTAAAAATTTTCCAACGCTAGTATATGCACAAATGAAGTAATAAAAATAAAAAAAAAATTAAAATAAAAAGATAAAAAAAAGTACCTGCGGTGAAAGGACGTGCTAATGGGAACCAGTTGTTGATCATTGACCGTAATAGAACTACGCGATCTTGACTTTCGCAGAGAGAGAGAGAAAGACCCTCAACCTGACCATTTAAACATCTATACAAACATACAAATACATATTTATTATTATTATATTATTCATCTGTAGTAACGGATTAAGAGAACAAAAGAAAGAATTAATAGTTGAGAAGAAAAAACTTACCGCAATGACCGGAGAAATTTAAATGTCAATTTGGTTAACAATAGATGGCTGTTAACAATGAGAAAAAATACAAAAAATTAGAATTATTCGATCATTAATTAATAACTCAAACTAGCTCTGATTAATTAATTTTTTATTAACCTATAAAACATAAATTTATAAACTAAATTTTCTAGTGACCGATAGGTTAAAACTGACACACTCGTTAGATGTTAGATGGACATCACTTGATCAACTAGTGGATTCTTGGATTAAAATGTATTTTATAACATAACATCGTTGAATAATGCATTGAGTACGGGCACGGTGTAATGAGTGATTGCCTTGAAAACTAAACAATTATGGCGGATTAGATACGGGAAAGAAAAGATAAATATAGCCAGAGGCTAAAGCTACATACATAGAGGCGCAATGAGAGTTGAGAGTCATATTAGATATATAAAAAAACAAGTTGCGGTAAATGCTTTAGCTTGTGATAAAGCCACATGGAAAGTTATCTACTGAAGTCTTAGTAATTGAAGGTAACTTGCCGACAAAATGAAAATATGAAACTACCCTGATAGCCACAGTTTCAGACCAACCAAGTTGGTGTCAGATAGTTGCCACCAACTTAGCGACAACTTGCGGTCAACTTTCGAATTTGTAACTGTTGGCGTCAAGTTGGCGACAAGTTTCTGAGAAAAAAGAGCCCAATCTACTGCCGCAATATGTCGCCAAATTTCTTGAGAAACTTATCGTCAACTTGGTGTGAAAAAGTTTCAGAGCAACTTTTGCCGACAACTTGGTGACAACTTGGTGAACAAGTTGACACCAACCGAGTTACTTTCCAAGAGTTGCCGCCAAGTTGGTGACAAGTTGCGGCAGTAGATTGACAGAAAGTTGCGGCCAACTTGGCTATCAGGGTATTATCCCTGATAGCCAGAGTTTCAGACCAACCAAGTTGGTGTCAGATAGTTGCCACCAACTTAGCGACAACTTGCGGTCAACTTTCGAATTTGTAACTGTTGGCGTCAAGTTGGCGACAAGTTTCTGAGAAAAAAGAGCCCAATCTACTGCCGCAATATGTCGCCAAATTTCTTGAGAAACTTGTCGTCAACTTGGTGTGAAAAAGTTTCAGAAGCAACTTTTGTCGACAACTTGGTGAACAAGTTGACATCAACCGAGTTCATTTCCAAAAGTTGCCGCCAACTTGGTGACAAGTTGCGGCAGTAGATTGACAGAAAGTTGCGGCCAACTTGGCTATCAGGGTATAAAATTCTAAAATTAGCCGACAGCGAAAAATTTTTATTTTTTTTTATTAATTGAATTAGAAATAAAAAAATATTTTTAAAAAATTGCACGTATAGTTTTGCTAATTTTTTACATGTGCAATTTTTTCTTTTGATTTTTTTGTAATAATTTTATTAATAAAAAAAACTCAAAATTGTCAGATGTCTGCTAATATTATTTTCATAATGAAGATAACTTCATTCAAGTCAGAATTCTAAACTATAAATTTTTTATATTATTTTTTTTGAGAAGATAGTTTTTATTTTGTCAAAAAATACATATTAAGATAGTTAAGGGGACCCGGTGGTCTAGCGGCCTAAAATTTAAGCTATTTTAAAAAATTTTATTATAACATACAATAGCATATAATTTTTTTTTTCAAATGCATCAAAAAAAAAAAAAAAAACGTCCCAATAAGTTGAATTTTATAAAATTTTTGGTAAGTATTTACAAGTGGGGTCCTCAACCATTTTAATTTTCATTCTTTTGAACGAAAATTCTATTTGATTTTATTGATCTATATATTTTTTTTTAAATTCATAAAAAAATGAACAATTTGGAAAAAAAAGTTAATAATAACATTTTTAACGAATTTTCAAAAAAATTTATAAATTATTATTCAACTTTTTTAACTTTCCGCTAAGAAAATCGAAGATTTTTAAAAATCGGTAAGTTATTGATTTTACCCCGTTTTACAAAAATCGAGTTTTCACCAGATCTCGACGTTTCAAGGTCACAGGAAGCTTCCCTGACTATCCCCGCGATGTGTGTGTGTGTGTGTGTGTGTTGAACGGCTTGACCGATTTCATTGCTGTTAGTGCCATTCGAAAGGGCTTGACCAAACTTAGATTTTCATTACAATTTGGACCGATTTGAATCGGTAGAATTTGAGAAATCTCAAAAAAACTTAAAAAAAAAAATTTTTTCAAATCTGGTTTTTTTGGAATAACTTTTCAACGCCTCTACCGATCAATTGCAAAAACTAATTAGCGCTTAACCGTAAAAAACCACGTCGATTGGCTCCAAGAACGTCAAAATCGGTTTATTGGTTCGAGAGAAATCGTTGACGAAAAATTTGGAAAAAAGTTTTTTTTTACATAACTCCGACATTTCTTATCGGATCATTTTTCATGTAATAAAATAATTATTAGAGCTCAAAAAACCACGTTGATCGCCGCAAAGAACGTGACAATCGGTTGATTGGTTCGAGAACTACATTTCTTTTTGGATTATTTTTTGTACTAAAAAAACTGAGTTGAATGTCACCAAGCGTCGGAGTCGAACAACGCGTTTGAAAACTATAACTACTTAAAAATTTGAGCTCGAAGAGCTCAAAAAATGAATAGATTCTCGAGCGTTACGCTCTAAAATAAGCGGGAAGTTCCAGGAATGGCCTGCAGGGTCAACCCTTTTCCACATTTTTTTTTTTTAATTACATAATGGAGGTTTTTACTTGTATCACCTGGGCAGTGTTTTACAAGGGAGGGTGGGGTATTATTTCTCACTTCCCTTTGTTACACAACACACTTTTTTTTTCCCAGCTCTACTTTGTATTTACTTCCATCATTATTATCACTTCATTATACTCACTACTTCTTTTGACCCCACCTCCCTGCATGTCGGGATTTTTTCATTCCCAACACACACTTCTTAATGCGGCTGTGGACCGACTTGTGCCTTCTGTACCGCATTCACCCTGGTCCTTACCACTCGGGTATTGGAACAGAAACATGGGGAAACCACAGAGAAAACCCATGTTAGTACAGTCGGAGCTGGGTTAAGTCTACAGTGCTTGATAAGAAATTCTTCTTTATCGACCACTGGAGCATTAGGCCCCTATCCTAGTGTGCAGAGATCCCTCAGGCTAGCCAACGCTGACTAGAGTGATCACTCATTCAAGTTGTTGCTTAAATGGGTGATCACCCAAGTCAGACGTGTGCCGCCCGGCTATCTCTGCCACATCCAGAGGCTGGCAACATTAACGCACATATGTTTATTTATAATCACTGAAAAACATTGGTGCGTGTCGGGATCGAACCCGGGTCCCTCTCTTTCGAAAAGCGGGCACCGAACCGACCAGGCTATTGCCAGCCTCTTTTTTTAATTACATTTAATAGTTAAAAAATATATTATGTAGGGTAAATATCCCAATAGATGGACACTCCCCAATAGATGGACAGATATTATTTCTAGAAGCAATTACATTGGTTTTAAGAACAAAAATTTTAAGTCGTTATATTTTTTTATGTCTACAAGTAGTTCTGAGAGCGAAAAGTAATTTTTTTTAACTTTTTATTTATAATAATAGTTTTAAAAAATTATTTAAATTGGACGTCTCGAGGTTTTGCTCCGAGAGCGCCGCCACTAGTAAGCGTGTGACAGATAGCTGGTGGACATTATTGGTTATTATTATTAAAAATAATAAAAAAAGTCAGATTTGTACATATAATTACGCTTATATTTCACTAACAAAGCTAGAAATATAATATTTTAATGATAACCCTGGCGGTTTTGAGAATACCGTAAAAATACCGTAATTTTTCGGCATTTATGCTCATGTCGTATATTTACCGTTATAATTCGGTAATAATGCGGTTAAACTATAGTTGTTTTGGCCAGTTTTTATACTGTAGCTATCCAGTATATATACTGCACTTATGCTGTACAGTTACTAAAAATATACTATACAATTACCGCATTAATGCCCAAATTTTACCCAAAAATTCCAAATAATTACCGTCATAATACAGTAATTTTGCCGAATATTTTCTGACATAATGGAAAATTATCAAAGATTTGGTTTTATTTTTAGTTCACTTCTATGTTAGAAATGAATAAAATGAAAAATTTCCAATTTTGTTTATTCTCCCTCGCTACTTTGCAAAAACAAATACTGTTTTTGAATAAATACTATGTAGAATATTATTTTTTAATTAGGTATTTAGCGGTCATGAATATAAAAGAATACATATGTTAAGTAAATATATTATAATTTCAATTTCAATTTTTAATTTCTCACTTAGAAAATTGCAAATTTTCTAAAATCGAAAAGCTATATTGTTTCACATATATAACTACCTATATTATTTGATTTTAAATATGCTTATCGTAAGATGGACGGTGTGGCTTAATGTATATAGAATAAGCAAAAAGAAAATATGGTACAGGCCGGGTAGCTCAAATGGTAGAGTAGCCGACTTGTCCTCAGGAGGTTCTGAGTTCGAATCCCAGTCCGAGCGTTATTTAATTTTACACCATTTTTTAAATATGGTTTTAATATAGTCATTTTAGAGCGACTGCGTGGCCGAGCGATTTAATTAAGTCTTAAACTGCCCGTACAGCAGTCGCTCAGGCGTGGGTTCGAGCCCTGGCAGTCGCAATTTTTCTGCGATTTCCAAGGCTTGCTCCCTTGCCGACTGTACCCTGGCCAGGTTTCTGTGGTTTCTTTGGTCACTGTGCTAAGGGGCGGGGCACAGGCAAATGCGGGTACAGATTGTAAGTTGGCCACAGCCGCGGAAAGGAGGTAAAGATGTGTATGTAGACACATCAAGGACAATAAATAGTTGGAAGGGACGTAAAAATCCCACGTGTCTAGGCCAGAAGGCTGACGCGTAAGATTCAAAAAAAAAAAAAATACAGTCATTTTACCGCCTTATTACCATAAATATGGCGCATTTTCAGCGTAAATATTCTAAATTTTTAGCGTAAATGTATCGCATTTTGAGCGTAAATATTCCGCATTTTTAGGGTAAATATTTCGCATTTTGAGCGTAAATTATTCGCATTTTTACGGTAAATGTTCCGTAATGTTTCGATAAAAAAACTGACCTGACAACCGAAAAAATTCTGAAAAAATACTGCATTAATACTGTATAATTGCGACAATTTTTCGGCATTTACAAAACCGCTAGGGAAAATCGAAAAGAAATAATAGAATTTAGTGTCCATCTATTGGTGACACTTTTCTAACCTTTATCCAATAGATGGACATTGAGTTTATATGATGAATCTTCTTATTTTTTTTTTTTAATTTTATTGGTGGATCAATGTGAGAATAAGAGTAAAGATTATAGCAAACAGACATGTACTGGAAATGAAAGTATTATTATGATTATTGAAGAAATTGAAGAGAAAAAATAAAACCCTAAATAAAAGAGAAAATTGAGAGAAGGAAATTTAAAAGCAAAAGAGAACAGACCTATTAAAAGGAAGAAGAAGACAACATAACGTTTTTAACGTTGTGTTCTATAAATTTATATTGATAATTTATTAATTATTAGTATTCTTTATATTAATATATTTTGTATGTTACTTTACATGAGAAAGCATCACGTGTTCAAAATTAATAAAATTACTTTATGATGTATTTTGAAAATTACCATCCGATTTATCACCTTTTCTCTTTAATTTTATCAAGCTTTATTTTTTAGTGGAAAAAATTAATAAATTAATTATTTATGATATAAATAATGAATCGAAAATATCGCTTGTAAGTAATGTCCATCTATTGGTATTGACTGTCCATCTACTGGAGATTTTGTCCATCTACTGGGGTTTTGGACTTTTTCTTACATTTTTCTTTTTTATTAATTACTACAACGTTTTACGAAGTTTTACTTATTTTTTCCTGGTTAATTATATATTTTTACATAAATATAATTTACTTTATCACAACTTATCTGTATATTCCTACATCGTTTTTTAGGTAGATTTTGTTAGAAATCTAACTATTGCATTAGTCCTCATGGTGGAATTTTCACCTGATTTCGCTATCATATGTCATAATTAGTCAAATAAGTTCCAAAAACACCATTGGTTAAAAAATTTATCTATGTATATATATATGTAATATAACCAGCCTTGTCATCAGGATATCTCGAAAAGTTTTCAACCGATCTTGATGAAACTTGGTACACATATTCTTTGGGTAATTACCGAGGTCGAGTTCGAAGATGAGCAAAATCGGTTAATTTGTTTAGAAATGGCGACCATTTAAAATTTTCAAAATTTTATAAATTTTAAGTTTTGTAACTTTAACCGTGAATAACTTTTGACTGACAGAAAAGTGCTCATTTCTGGAAACTTTATGGTGAAGCTGATTATATTACCTTCAATTTGACTTATAACACTTATACTTTATGAAGATTTTTATTAATTTTATGGGCCATTCAAAAATTTTAAAATAATGAAAACTTTTTTTCAAATGTCGTTTTTTCAGAATGACTTTTACACAGCTTTACCGACCGATTTCAAAAACTAATCAGCTCTTAACCTAAAAAAACTACGTCTATCGCCGCCGGACCGCTCAAAATCGCTTGATTCGTTTGTGAGATATCGTTGACGAAAAAAATCGAAACAAGCGTTTTTTTTAAACAAATTCCGAAATTTTTTATCTGATCAATTCACGGTTTGAAATTCATCATAGAATTCAAAAAAATTGCATCGACTGTTGTCAACTACGTGATAATCGGTTAACTTGTTTAAAAGTTATTGCGGATTGAAAATTTAAAAATTACATAAACATTTTTTATTCAACAAATTAAATATCATGAATAAAGAAAATCTCATATCACATGAAATCTACCTTCCATTTCGGGTGAGGCCGAATGGCATTTTTTTTTTTAAGATTTTTAATTTAATAGAATACGAGAGTTTTCTTAACCGTCCATTTATTGGGGTATTTACCCTAATACTAAATTTCTAAAGATTAAAAGAATGAAACAAATTTAAATATTTTATTAAATTTTTTTATTTCAAATTTTCAATATATATTTTTAAAAAATATTAGTTTTTATTATTTTATTTAATATTATAAATAATAACATTTACACAAAACAATTTAGACTTATTGCATTAAATTAATATCTTTGTACAATCTCAGACTATTTTCCTTTGTACTTGACTATCCTATCCAGAAATTCGACCGTGTAAATCCATTCAAGCAGTCAATTGAAAAGCCGCTATCACCGGATAATGATCTAGAACAAAAATGAAAATTATAAGCAAAAAATTTCTCGGCTTTCAAGATTTGAATTAAAAAACCAAAAAATAGAATTATACATACCAGATGGAACAAAAGGGTGCGGACAGCCCACTACACTAAACATATCGAACCATTCTTGTGGAATGGGGCCGTAGACTCCGAGGCACACCATGTTAGAGGACGAATAAAATATGTAATCGATCATCCCCTTGAATCCGTATGTGTAGTTAGTATACGGCATAATCTGTGGACTGCAGGCTGATGACAGATTTAGCGGGTGGGTAATTCTGTCACAACATTCTCCACTCATCATGTTCACGATCGCGTTGATATAATCAAAAACCTGGAACTCAGGGTGACTCAGCGGCAGTTGACCCGTTGACAGGAACTGGAATACCCCTGTAAAAATATGTAATGTTAATAATTGGACATTATAATTGTTATCATGTTATCAATAATAATTGGCTGAGTTTAGAGATTACCAGAATCCATCAATGAATTGAAATCACCACAGAGCAGCACCTTGATGTCTGCAGAGATTATCTTCAGAGCAACTTTAAGATTTCACATTGTGGCTAGAAGACCTGATTCCAACTATACCATAAGTACATACATGTATTTAAACTGTGTATAAAGTTTCGTAACTATCACTTAGCAGATATAATATCCAACAATCTAACCGAACTCATCATATTTATTATTCGAGCAATTATTGTGATTAATAAATCTACTGGCTTACTTGTTAATATGTAAATAGACATTAGTTTTCCTAAACTTTGTTAACATATGAAATTAATATAAAATTTTATGAACTACGAAAAGATTTTTTTTTTCTCATTTTTCAAATCCTTCAAACTTCTTTTTATCCTTACGTTAACGTTATTATAAAGTATACCTTCACAGATGTCATATACATAATAAATATTTAAGCTGTTTCAAGGTTTCTTATTTTAATATCAATGAAGCATTTATCTTCTTTTAAATATTTTTCAAAATTTTAAATGTAACAATCGTTTTAAAGCTCGATTCGGTAACTTTTTTTTTTTTTATTTAAAAAGATAAAAAAATATTAGTCAAACCTAGAATTAAGTCCATTTTTTCAATGGAATAAGACAACAAAATCAAATGACCGACTTGTTACAAAATTATGTTGAAGTAGTAGTTGGTTTATGCATTATTCAACGATGTTTTTCTATTATTTAATTTTTTTCTCAAGAATAAAACTGATGGAATTTCCGAATTAATTAATAAACAAGTAAATCAAAATTTATTGCAATAAAAATTTTTGATAACAATTCCATTTCTTAAAATCCTAAATTTTTCTCTACTGATTCACTTCAAATCTACAAGCAAGATAAGAATTCAGTAAGTATACTTAAATTACTCAAGGACTATTCTAATGTGAGAATTCATTTAAATGTTCAATGACACCTCTTACGTTGTTAAAAAGTCATAATTTTTTTAGCCAAAATTCAGTAATCTCTTGAAATCAAACAAATTATTGGTTTTGTGAATGACGTTCAATGGATCTCCGAATCCAAAAAGCTTCATCAATTACTCAATTGTTGTTTAGCTTATAATTCTTAAAAGAAGAAGCCAACAAACAGTGAATATTGATTTGTTATCTTCCGTTTTGTAGAGTAATGTATATATGGGACATTTCACACGAAATCTTCCATTTTTTTAAGTAGATCATTCCGATTTGTTTTCAAGATGTAATGTGTGTTTGAAGCTAATTGAAAACATGCCTATGAAGTTTTTCAATTTTTTTTTAATGTCCTCAGAAAAAAAAATAATTTTATTCAAAATTTTTCATTTATCATTTTTTTTAATTATTGAAAAAAAAGTCGATTGCCAAAATGTATACCTTCTTCGAAACTTTTAAAAAAATCCTCCAGAGTACTTCGATTAATTTAAGAACTTTTGAGCTCTATCCAATCGTGAGTGAACGACATTTAGTTCGATTGTTTGTGAATTTTTTTTTCTCCTTAGTTTGGTCTTAAAATTTTTTCATTTTGCTAATTGCGTTCCAATATTTAACAGTGATTTTTTTAAATCCAATCATAAAATTTTACAAATTCAGAAAATCTATTTATAGCTAGACTGATAATCTAAGAACAACGTGTTGAATTAAAATTGCATGTGTTAAATCTTGAAGGGTTTTAGAAATTTTCACAAAATACAAATAAAAATTCATTGGAATACATAATAAATTGAAAAATTAATGATCTAGTAAGTTGTAATTTGATTGTTTAAATATTTTTCACTTTTTTAAAAATTTAAGAATATTAAAATTTTATTTAATACCTTTATTTTAGAATATCGGTTAATCTCAACTAGTATTTGCGTAAATTTTAAACGATCGGACCAGGCTCGGAAATCCTTAAATTAATCTAAGTATTGATGAAAATTTTCTAATGGAGCATGCATATAGTCAATATCGACTTTTTTTCTGAACTGAAAAAAAATGATGAAGGCAGAAATTTTGAATAAAACCAAATGTTATATGAAAGAACATTTGAAAACAAAATTTAAAAAAACCACTCGATTGGTATATTTATTACCACGTTGTAAGCATTTAAATAAAAAAAAAAAAAAAAAAAATTGAATATCCAAAAAATTTATATCTCAGGAGGGGATGGTCAAGAAAATTAAAAAAATTAATGGGCATATTTTTTTTGGTCTTGGAAACATGAAATCTAAAAATAAATTGGGAGGTCAAATGGAAAACTATAAATCAAAAGAATGCAAAGAATCTGTTAATATATTTTAACAAAAAATAAAACACATACAGACATAGTGACAACATCGCGGGGGTAGTCAGGGAAGCTTCCTATGACCTTAAAACGTCGAGATCTGATGATAACTCGATTTTTGCAAAAACGGGGTAAAACCAATAACTTCCTAATTTTTGAAAATCTTCGATTTTCTTAACGGGAAGTTAAAAATTTGAAAATGTTAATTTTTCATCTAGTTACGGCCTAAAATGGGGTTGATTTCACTTGTAAATAATTACCAAATTTTTCTATAGAAAAAATTAGTTATTTGATTTAAAAAAAAAAAAAAAAAGCATTTAAGAAAGGATAAAAAACTTTCAGCCAAATCGAAAACAGTCGAGGTCAAAAGTGGTCGCTTAAAAAAAAAATTCTATAAATATAATTTTTATAGGATGAAGCATTAAAACATGTAAAACTAAAGAAAATACCTTTTTATTCTTCTTGAAAATTTTTCATGAAGAAAATGAACAATCAAAATATTTAGTTTTTGGTATATTTTGTTTTTATTTATCATTATTACACGTGTACATTATTAAAACGTTTACAACGTTCAGGATAATTTATTATTCCAATCGTTTTATTTCTGTCATAAAAAATTATATTACATGAAAAAGGTATCATTATTAATATTATTATTTTTTTTGGTATTGTTTGTGATCGTATGATTAACTGACACTGTTTTTTGTTTTTAAAGATCAAGGTCGTATAACAATTTTATTAATTTAAAAATACAAAAAAGAAACAATTATCAAGCTTATAAAATTTGACTATTTAATAATTGTTATTCATCAAAAAAATATAAAATTACCACCACATGTTTATGACATCCATAATAGCAATCAACATTAATTAATAGGATTCAATAAAAATAGCGTAAAAAATAAAATTCAAGCATTTAACATTAAATTGAATTTTAAATACTGGGTTGCGCTATCACAAAATATATCTACTAAACAATTAAATATAAGAAGTAATTAATAATAATAATCTTTATAGTTTATATTTGAAACATAAAAAAATATTCCGTGCACCATAATTCTTACTTAATTAGGCAAGAAATCTACAACTTAGTTTATATAATTATAAATTCAATAGGTGATAAATAAAATGTGATTTTTTTTAATTAAAAGTTTTCTACACTAATTGGTTACGTAATTGATAAAAATAAATGTGCTAATTATTACTAAAAAAATTAATGGTTTTGATGCCTAGTTAAAAAAATTTATTTCTAGATTCATTCGCACTTTTATGTATCATTAGTTTTTAATTGTTATTATTATTACGCAAGACCTCAATTATGTTTTTTATTTTTTTTTCAATCCTCTGGACGTTTTTGCATCTTTAAATTAAAAATCAAAATTTTGATTTTATTAAATTCAGAATTAAAAAAACATATTTCTGCTATGAAAATTTCTTACAATTTAATTCTTCATCAAAATATTAAATTTAACTAAAAATACATTTTATTACCACCGCCAGGATTCAAACACCGGTTCCGCGACTGCAAGAGATGACGTCACTAATCAAAGTCGCAGCTTTAAAAGTTTTCTTGCACAGTAAAAAATTTTGCGTCAATGCGTCAAAAAATTTTGTGTTAAAAATTTTTATGTTAAATATTTAACACTTTTTTGTGTTAATTTAACACTTTTATGTGTTAATTTAACACAATAAATGTTAAATATTTAACACAAAATTTTTTGACGCAATGACGCAAAATTTTTTACTGTGTGATTAATTAATTCGTAAAAATCGCTTAATTCGTCCAGAGGATCAATACCGTTATTTAATAATCAATAAAAACGTATATATTTTAAATTAATTCGTTGATCTCACAGAAAATGCAACTTCTTAAGCGATAATTAACCAGGCAGCCAGTGATTGGTCAATTTAAAATGTGATGCCGGTTTACCAGTACTCGAAACCTCCAAATACGCACGATATGATTTATATTGAGACTGCGAATAAATGATGAGTAGATTAACCGTAAAAATCCACGGTTAATATTATTATGATTTCCACCATATTATTTATTAATAGTTAATTAATTAACTATAGCGAGTATACAATCACGATTGCTTAGTAATTACTCTATTACCAAAAGCAATTTATTTATCTAATTTACGTCTATTAATTCAATTAGTTAATCGAGTATACAACTCTCAATATTTTTCATTCAAAATCATAATTATAATAATTAATAATAATTAAATAGACTATTTATTTATATATAGATTAAATTAATATATCTAGGGACTCCAGATGTTGGTTAATCGATCCCTAATTTATCGATCGTGAGACCGTGGAGGGAAATAAAGTCTTGTTAGGCTCTTAAGGCCTCTGGCGAGTTATTTTTTCGTCAAGTACACACTAATCTTTTCTTTTAATTAATTTTTTTTTCTTTAATTTTATTTTAATGATCTCAATTAATTAATAATTAATAATTACAATTCCGCGTTCGAGTACATTCGTCAAAAAGAAAAAAAATAATTAGGATGTGTCTTAACTTCTCTCTCCTCCAACGATTTCTTATTAATTGTTTATTATTATTATTATTATTATTATTTTATTTTATTTTATTTATTATTATTATTATTATTATTATATTTATTATTAATAATTTATCGCGTATTATTTTTAAAAATGTCTTCAGAACATTTAGAATTTCAGTCTTCGACACATTCCTCTTGAAAACTTTTGGCGGGATTTAATATTTTTAAATTGATTGATTGATTGATTTTATTTCGTTACTTTAATAGTTGGTAATTGTTTATTGTTTATTGTCGAGTGAGTTTAAGAGAGATTAGCGGAGAGATCTAAGTTTTAGTCTTAGGACAAAGTAAGTTGAGATCCTGAGAAGCAGAAGAAATCCGATGAGAGCGACGACGTCGATCCAGTAAACCGCGTCCAGCATCGCCATTTCCTCGAGGAATTTCGTCGGAGATCTGAAGTGGCAGTATTCGATAGAGCACTTTAGACGGGGTCGGTTGTATCCAAAGACGGTGATCATCGCACCCTCAAACCCGTATCTGATGTAGGATACGTAGGACAACCAACTCAAGTAGTTGGGCATCGCGCTAAACTTTATGAAGAACCCGGAGAACAGGACTATTGGTACTGAGGATACTGGTCCGATAAACATTCCACTCTGAAAAATATTGATTAATTAGTATTCAGTTTTACGAATAGAAAAAGGAATAAATTCAGAAAATTGGGACAACTTGCGAATTTTCATCCAAAAGTATTTTTTTTTTTTTTTTTTTTCAAATCTAGAAAACGTTTCTTCAACAAGAAAGTTACTGTGAGATAAATTTTTATCTCTTCAGCTAAGAAATAAAATTGTTGAAAAATTAATTTCTTATTACAATATTGCTTATTTTTTTCAAAAAAAATTTTTTCTCTCAGTGCAGGATTAAATCAAGATAGGTTTGTTAAAAGAATACACTAAAAAATAAAAATGCTAACAAGAACTCCGTGAAACAATAAAAATTATGTCCAGATAAGGATTAAAATACTAACAATGCTTCATTTGAATTGGATAAAATTATTTCAATCAATTGAACTAATTCTTCAAAAAAAAAAAAAATTTTTTTTGAGAAAAAGTACATTGTTGGAAATTCTAAAGAATTTTTTTCAGTGAAAAATATAATCTTCAAAATTTTACTCTTGTTTCGTGACATTCCATTCGAATCATTTAAAAAATTCGGACGTCAATCAGAATCATAAAACTCGAGAATTAAGAGAAAAAAGTTTACGTAAAGCACTTTGCTATTTTCAAACAAGACAACCTATATTTTATGAAAATTTAGAATTTGAATTCTGGCTCAAACATACACTGAAAAAAAAATTCTTGACTGGAGTGTAAATTTTCTTGGCTCTAGAAAATATTAAGGAAGATTCAAAATTTCTTGAATGAAATCAAAGTTTCTTGAGCCAAGAAAATTTCTTCTTGCTCCATAATAACTTTTGTCTTCCTTAAAATTTTTTTGGTGCAAGAAATTTTTTTTTCTGTATAGAAGATACGAAAAATTTTTAAGAAATTTATACTGTAAAAATTTAATTTTCTACAATAAAAGTCTTTTTCAATCTTCTTATATCTCTAATAGTTAACTCACTATTTTAATTTTAATTTTTCACTAATGATCTTTTCGTATAGCCGCTTTATACAGATCATTTATAATTTTTTGAGGATTACGTAATCCTTGTACAACATACGGAAAAATTAATTCAAAATATTGGCTATTTTTTTACCAAAAATTCTCGGTTTTCTTTTATTTTCTATAACACCAAAAATGAGTCTCAAGTACGTTTCAGAATGAGTTCAAAAGTCAAATATTTGTTTCTTCTTTTAGGCTTATTTTGGATTTTAAATGAAGAAATGTTTTGTTGAACCAAGAATATAAAATTTTTAAAAGAAGACAAAATTGGTAGTTTTCGAGAATGATGCTTCTCTATGTTGAATTTGACTTATACGATAAAGATAATAAACTCTTAATTTTTAGATTTAGAATTTCTTAAGCTAAGAAAAGAAATGTTGACAACAAATTCTTGAATGAAAAGGACCAGCTCTTTTCTTGAATTCAAAAGTTTTTCTTTTAAATGAAGTAAAATTTAATTTAAGGAAAATTTGACTTTTAAAGAGTTTTGAAGACTTATTAAGTATTTTCTGTACTTAGTTAAGGATGTGAAGACTTTTGAAAAATCTTATTCAGAGTTGTAAAGACTTTTCAAGAGTTTTTTCAGAGAATTATTTCTACAAAGGAAACAATAAAGTGGCTCGTTAAATTAAAACGATTGAGAATTTTTTCTTTATTCTCAAATTATAATTTACTGACAAGAAATAAAGTGTAATTTTCTAAAATTTCAATAGATAATTGAAATATGTGAGTAAATTACTGTTTGTAGGTTATAAAAATTAAAAATTACCTCTACACTCATTGCAGCACCAATTAGTAGACCAATAGACTGCGAAACGAAGGACGTGAGAATGCAAATATTGAGATACATTAAAAATCTATAAGTCTCTAATGGCTGGGATGTCATGAAGTAGACAATCATTACATAGACTATTGAAAATACCGTTTGGAACGGCAAATCGGAGACTGTTCTCGCGAGATAAAAGGCTTTCAGTGAGTACCAGTAATTAAGATGTTCTCTTACAAACACTGCCATCTCTGTTGGAACTGAAATAACAAAAACCAAAGTTAAAAACTTTTTTAACAATTGTCTGTAAAAAAAAAGGTGGTACTTACAAGTAAGTATCGTAGGCATCATGGCAGTAAACATCAGAAACATAACAGTGAAAAATATACAACCGGCATTACTGTACGCTTCTCCACCCTCGTTACCGATGTCATAATAAAGCGCACCAATAAGTAGACCGACAATAATGTGCGATATAAGCCGCACTCTGGTTAATGTCTGTAAAAAGTATTTAATTAGTTAATTTCTTCTTTGTTAAGGAAGTCCTTTCGCTCCAGATGAGTCACAACAACTGTAGTAGTCAATATTCGATAAATTAAAATAAAAAACCCATAAAAATTCCTAAAATTAAAAAATAAATAGTAAATGAAGCATTAATCGTTGAAATTTTAAAAATCAAAAAAAAAATATCGTTAAATACAAAAATTAATTTGACTCTCGTAAATCAGCTGTTAGTAACTTGTCCGTGATTTGGCAACGCTATATATCGGTTGTTTATATTTTCATTTGCACAATATAATCTTAACCATGTTTAAGTTTTTGCTGTCAGTGTAAATAAATAAATTAATTAAAAATGTTTAGTCATAAAACCATAACATTCTAATGTCTCATGGCAGGAATGCTAGTATTTTTTAATTATTGTTTTATTTTTCAATTATGAAATATGAAAATTTGTTAACAATAAATTAACTAATAAATATTTATGAAAAACATAAGTGCGTTAAAGTTTAGTTTGAATTTATTGAATGGTCTGAAGCTCGCGCGCTACGCAACGTTGCCAAATATTCTGACGCCATTTAAATGTAGGTTACTTAAAATTTTTCTGTGATTTTATAATTTCAATTTCTCCATAAATTCTACGGCAACCTATATATTTTATTGCAAAAAATGAAGCCTGAATACTTCGAAAACCTTATTTTGAGTTTTTTTTTACCCCATATAATCGATGGTTAATGCCATAAATCGAAAAAGTTGTTGAGGTCTGACTTTCTCGTAAGACTCGGAAAAAATACTAACATTTTTAGAAATTTTTTTTTCAAAAATTTACACGGTGAAGAATAAATTAAACTTCACTAGTAGATAAATAAGGACTTTAACTATTAGATAAAAATTAATTTTATGCATAATCTAATATTTTTTATTTAACATTGATGGCGAAAGGACCTCCTTAAGACGATGATGAGCAAAAAAGTGAAGTTACCATATCACGCATCTGCGACAAAAATGTCCGCTTAAGAAGAATCCAGAACTGGGTCCAGCCATTGGTGGGAAACCCAACTTTCTGCTCTATACTCTCGGCGCTGTCTAACAAAGAAGTGGTGCAAGAAACCGGCATGTTAAGCGCCGTTGCACCTCCAGGGCCTTTTGGAATGCCATTGGGAATAAGCGAGTTACCGGTAGCAGCTTCTTCAGCTTTTGTTTGTACAGTAGGTGGCGACTGCTTCGCAATGTCATTCGCCACCATCGTAGTGGTAAATGTCGACTGGTGATGTTGGTAATTGTTGCATTTACCGTTGTTTACTGCAGTCACTAATTTTTCCACACATTCTCCGTGTTCACCGCAGGCTACTTCCATCACTGCAGAAAAGAAAATTTTTATATTAATTAGTGGTTAGTTTATAATATGCATTTGCTTTGTTTTGAGGTTATAAAACTTTTGGTAGCCTACCATAATCAGCGGGATTGTGGTAGCTGGGACATTCAAGGCCCATTGATGATAAAAATGGTACTAGTCCACCAACGTTTCCTTGGTATATACATTGTCCTTCGGCTAGTAAATATAAGTTGTCGAACATTTCGAATAAACGCGCGCTAGGTTGATGTATCGTACAAATAATTGTTCTTCCTGAAACAGATTGTTTGAAGTTAGGAATTGGAACAACTGTTTCGTTTGATAAAAATTATAGAACAGTTGGTTATTTATGAGAAAATAATCGGAAGAAATTCTAAAGAAGTTTGGGTGGTTAAAATTTATTGATGGTTAAAATAAAAAATATATTATCAAATTGAAATTAAAAGAAGAAATAATTCGAACTCTTTATTGGTTAGTTAACGACAACTTAAAACGCTACTAAATTGTAATTTAAAAATTAAAAAATACGGCTAAATAGTAAATTAATCTTAAAGGTAGCAAATAATTTGGAATAAATTAAGAATAAAAATAGAGTGATAAAATAAAATTCATTTATTATCCTGACGATCCAAGTTAGGACATTGTATGGTCGTTGGCTCTTAACACGTATGCAAGTTTTCAAATTAATCAGACATCTTAAAATCGGTAAAAATTACGTCGAAAGATTATATTACATATAGTACAGACCAAGCTAACAAAATCGCGTTAATAAAAAATAAAAACCAATTTTGTTTAAAAGAAGATAATTTTTTAAATTCTTATCTTCCGTGATAAACAACCTTTCTCAACCAGAAGTTAACTATCAATTGTTACAATTTATTTAAGGGTAGGCCGTACACTGATAAAAAATTAAACTTGACTCAAGAGCAAGAATCTTGAACCAAGAACAACATTTTGAAGAAAATGAATTTCTTGAGCCAAGAGGGAAAGTTCTTAAGTCAAGAGGAAAAATTCTTGAGTCGAAAAAATTTTCTTGGTTTAAGAATTTTTCTTCTTGATTCAAGAAATTTATTTTCTTCAAAATGGTGTTTTTGGTTCAAGATTCTTGCTCTTGAGCCAAGTTAAATTTTTTATCAGTGTACACGGAAAAAAGAAAACTCGAAAAATTACAGTATATAATGCAACGTGGCGCTTCGTGATGAGAACTGGAAACACTACAGTTTCAAATGTAATTATTACAGATTTTATAAGAATTACATTGTAGAGTGTAATATTTACATTGAAAGCTCTGAATATTAAATTAAAAAATTGAATTTAGAAAAATGTTATTTCAAACTGTAATTTTTCTAGTTTTGATTACGACGGGACCGATTTTACATTTTATACTGTAATTTTTCGAGTTTTCTTTTTTCCGTGTAGTAGTGAATTTTTAGAAATTTTATTTTTCTATTTACGTCTTGAATAAATTTTTAAATCAAATAAAATCAAGTTTTCGAAAAATAACATGTTACTAGTTATTGCGGAAGCTTTAAAATAGTTTAATAAATTTTTTTTTTAAAAAGTTATTAGAAAAACAAATTTTTAGAATAACAGTTATATAGAAATTGATTAAAATCTACGGCCAGAATGTGAATGCAAGTTGACATTATACTTGTAATTAACTTTTTGATCAACATTACTACAAGGACTGGAACGCAAGTGTTGATGTCAAGTTGCGAAGCAACTTACTGTCAACTTAACCAAAACTTTCGCTTTTTCAACTCTTTGTGTTGAGTTAGCTTCGAATTCCGGCCGTAGATTCCCAATACGCTTTAGTTAGGATGGCTATCAGGATTATTTCCAGTTTTGGAGAAATTTTCTTTATTGATGGAAAATAAAATTCTTGAATCAAGTGACCAGAGTTATCGACCGAAGATATAGATATTTTGAGCCAAGAAATTAAAAATCAAGACACAAAATTCTTGAATTCTATTTTCCAAATAACTTTTATGGATCATGGTAATTTTTCTATAAAGGTTTATAATAAGTAAATGATTAAAAATAAAAATGAAATAAAAGAACACACCTCCTCTACTTAAAGACTTGAGCAAACTGAGGCACTGGAAGCAAGACGAGCTATCAAGACCAGACGTTGGCTCGTCAAAGAACATTACTGGTGGATTATTAACCAATTCCAATGCAATTGACAAACGTTTGCGTTGACCGCCACTCAGGCACTGGGTGTGCGTATTGCTGGCGTCGTTTAGGCCCAGGGTGTCAATTATTTCTTCGACTATGACTTTCTTCGCCGAGGCGTCCAGGTCTTTACCCAACTTTAGATTTGCAGAGACCATCATCGCCTCGTGGACCGTCAGATGAGGCAACAATCGGTCGTCCTGCATTATGTAACAGGACATCTTTCGAAAGCGCCTCAGATTACGGTCCTTGCCGTTTATCAGTATCGATCCGTTCAAGTTCGACGTTCTATAAATATAATTGGTCATTCAGTCACTAGTCAGCAATAAATTGACCAATCATTGGTCGGTAATTCAGGAGAGTAGTAATAATTAAAGTAACCGCAAATCGGGTGAAGGAAGAAGATTAATTGACTTACTTGTATCCAGCTAACACGTTCATCAAAGTACTTTTTCCTGCTCCAGATGGACCCATTATCGCTGTTAATTCGCTCGATCGAAACTTTCCGTTGACACATTTCAGTATCGTTTTATAGCCTGTTAATCAATCAATCAATCGATTAGTAAGATACTTTTCTTATTCAATTTAATCAATAAAATATATTTATTTATTTATTTAATATACGCTAATCGGCAACATGCACCGATAAAAAAATGACTTGATTCAAGAAAAACTTTTTCTTCAAAATGTCATTCTTGTTTTAAGTAATTCAATTCTCTTAACTTAAGAAATTGATTCTCGCATCAAGGAATTTAGTTGTTTTAAAATAAGATATATACAACTTCGCCCACGAATTTCTTTTTCTTGGATTAAAAAAGACGGTAATATTGGTTCAAGATATTACCGACTTGTTCCAAGTATGGCGCGACTCTTGAATTAAGATATTATTTTACTTATTTTAAGCATATAAATTTTTGTATTTTTGCTATTCTCTGTATTAATAAATATTTTTCGGCATATAGAGAAATACAAATTTTTTTACCTCAAAGTTTTTTTCTGACTTAAACTTATAACATTATAAATAAAAAAATTTGTTCTTGAATCTACAATCAATAATTCTTGAAATTAAATAAAATTATTCTTTATTGAAGAGAATTGTTTTTAAATAAAGAATTCACTTGTATCGACCGAAGATAATATAATCTTGAATCAAGTAAAATTGTTATCGATCGGAGTAATTAGATTTCTCACTCCAAGAAACATGAAATCAAGACAAGAATTTCTTGAAATATGACAACTAGTTCTCTTCAAAATAATTTTCTTGGAGTAAGAATATTTTTCTTGAATGAAGATATTTTTTTTATCAGTGTATATACAACAAAGATAATTAATAAGAAAAAAATTACTAGTATAAATTATTCACAGATTCGGTAGAATCTGGCGCCAAGTTCCGTTCAAATCCGTTGTAAACCGAGCGCCAGACTACCGACTATGTTTACTGTAAGCAGAACGGTTTTTTGAGGCTGCGAAATTTTATTTAATTCTACGGTACTTTTTTTACCCAATTTGTTTATCATAACAGTAATTCATAATTTATTTCACTGTATTAATTAATTATATTCACTTATAACAATTTATTTACTTGAAATTATTAAATTTTATCAGCACATACTATAGCTCGCTCACAAATTTCGATCCTGACTTTTTTTTGATGGAGAAAGGTCAGCGCCACAGACTAGATAAAATAAAAATGTGTAGTAATCCTCCTATAGATAAGCAACTACAGTTAAAAAAAGTAATTCACAGCTTACATTTACGGCCGCCAGGGTGCACTGGAATTACATCTACATAAACTGTAGCTTCAAGGGGATAGTTTGCAGTAAAAAATGCAGTCAACACGAGATTTAAGTTGGTACCAATTTTAAATTTTCATTATAATTACAAAAAATACTAAAATCCGAACAAAAACAGTTTCACTGTAAAAAAGTCGCGCGCCAAGTCCACGTTCATAAGACTATTAGGAAAAAAAAATTTTTTTTTTCTTTACAAAAGATACAAAATAAAAAAATTAAAAAATCCAAGTAACCGATATGATTGTTTATGATTTTCGGAAATTAAAAAAAATTTTATTGTAAATTTAAAAATTAAAAAAAAAATTTTAGAACGTACTTGGTGTGCGTCATTGTGTATTTCAATTTTTTTAAAGTCCTAGTAAATAGATTTTACGAATTTCATTAAAAGTAAAATATTTTGCAACCACGCACACTAAATACGTTCTAAAATTTTTTTTTTATTTTTTAAATTTACAATAAAATTTTTTTTAATTTCCGAAAATCATAAACAATCATATCGGTTACTTGGATTTTTTAATTTTTTTATTTTGTATCTTTTGTAAAGAAAAAAAAAATTTTTTTTTCCTAATAGTCTTATGAACGTGGACTTGGCGTGACTTTTTTACAGTGAAACTGTTTTTGTTCGGATATTAATTAGTACACACCTTTTAAAATTTGATATAAAGGCATTAAATGTACCACCGTAGAGATCAATTACATTATTTAGAGCTTTAACAAGGTTAACTCTTCTATTGTCATAAGTATTAGAATAATTTATTTTGGGGTATAAGGACGGTGGAAAATCAAAAAAAAAATTTTATCGAAATTGATTGATTTTTGCTAAATTTGCTTATGAGCATACTAAGGAAAAAACTTTTAATTACATTTAATTATTTCTTAGTATGTTCATGGTCAGATTTAAGAAAAATGCACCAGTAGTTGTTCGCTCAGTAGTACGGAAGCCTGGTTGTCTCATCGATGACTTATAAAAAAGTGGCGCTACACTCGCTTATTGTTTACATGTATACTACCCATAAGTATAAAAGTAACTAGTAAAAAAGTCACTAGTGCACTTGTTACTTGTGGATCAAAAATAGGGACAAAATGGCGTCATTTCTCAGTCATTACGTACATGTGTGCAGATGCAAAACAAAAACATCAACAATTAAAGTATAATAAATGAATTGGCACCTAATTAATAAATAAAAAAAACTTTAAAATAAATTATATTAGTGTTTCTGATGGAAAGGCTACAGTTAGATTACCTGTAAAAGATAATAAAATATCTGTACAAACTATTAAAGCTTATTTTCCTGGCGTAAGTGGCCAGTGTATGTAATTAGTTGAAAATTTTCCTTTACTATAATTAAAAAAATATTATTTATTTATCTAGTTTTTTTTTTATTTATTAATTAGGTGCCAATTCATTTATTATACTTTAATTGTTGATGTTTTTGTTTTGCATCTGCACACATGTACGTAATGACTGAGAAATGACGCCATTTTGTCCCTATTTTTGATCCACAAGTAACAAGTGCACTAGTGACTTTTTTACTAGTTACTTTTATACTTATGGGTAGTATACATGTAAACAATAAGCGAGTGTAGCGCCACTTTCTTATAAGTCATCGATGAGCTAACCAGGCTTCCGTACAAAAGTGTACTGCATCTCAACTACTTCATGTTGTAGTTATAATGCTTTACATTGGGGCATGTGGGGGGAAATTTTTCCAAACGTTGAGAACCGTTGTAGGGTAATACCTCCTTAAGGTATTACCCTCGCGACTTCCGTCGTCAAAAGTTTATGCTAGAGTGTACGGTACACATACACAGAAAGGATGGTTCACTTGAACCAAGAAAATATTTTTCTTGCTAATTATTTTCTTGGGCGAAAAAAAAAATTTTTTTTGACACAAGAAATTTCACTTATTCCAACAAAATTAATTCTCTTGCTTCAAGAAATACGTATCTTGATCCAAGACAATTTATTTATATCAAGAAAATTTTCTTGTTTTGAGAAAATTTTTCTCTTGCTCCAAAAAATTAAGTTCTTGACAGAAGTAAATTTTCTTGTCTTGAGAAAATTTTTCTCTTGCTCCAAAAAATTAAATATCTCGATAATAAATTTTCATTAATATTTTTATTGACAAACATGTCAAATGGGAAGATCAAATAATATTGAATCATTTTTTTTCATTCAATATGTATAATTGCGCTCTAAAATAATCTGAAATGGGTATCAAATATTCAAGGGAAAAATTTTCTCAAGGTGAGAAAATTTTTTTCTCAGCTGAAGTACACAGTAAAAAATTTTGCGTCATTGCGTCAAAAAATTTTGTGTTAAAAATTTTTATGTTAAATATTTTACACTTTTTTGTGTTAATTTAACATTTTTCTGTGTTAATTTAACACAATTAATGTTAAATTTACACATAAAAGTGTTAAATATTTAACACAAAAATTTTTAACACATAATTTTTTGACGCAATGACGCAAAATTTTTTACTGTGTAGGTGGTGCTGCTTCCTTAAAGTATCTAAAAATCTTGATCCAATATAAAAATTTATTGTATCAAGTATTTATGATAATTTGAATTAAGAAAAATTACTTCCACCAAGAATAGAATTTCAAAAAAAATTTTTACTTCGGCCAAGACAACTTCGGTCTTCCTTTGGGCACCCGAAAATTTACTTAAGCCAAGAATTTTATTCTCCAGTCAAGAAATCTTTTTTTCTGTGTACCGGATAGTCATTATTGACAAGCCTAAAACTTTTTGCTGTTTATGTACTTATTTCAGCCAATCACGAACGAGAAACTGATCGTTTGAAAAGTCTGGCAACATTGCATGAGCGTCAATATATTTTATAGTGGTGTTACTGTAGTGTTTTGGATCAGCTGTAGACTAACCTCTGTTTTGATACATGCGTTTATTTATTTATTTACTTACATTTATTCGGAAATATAATTACAATGTTTAAAAAATTGACTTATAAAGGACGATTCATAAAAAAAAGTCCTTGAAAAACGACATAAATCTCTAACAAATATGAAAATAACTATGCAAATAATAAATAGAAAAAAAATAATTGACAATATTGTTTTGTTTTTCAGAAAAATCAGTAACTAATTTTTTTATGTTGATGTATTAACTGATTTTAAATTTTAGTATTTTTTTTATTTTTTCATCTGACTATTATTTTTATAACTTATGAAAGATTAATAAATATTATTATATTAAAATTGTTAACTTTTTGAATTTTTATAAATATTGAAAAATACTTATTTTCATAAAATAATCATTATTTTTTTTTAATAAATAAAATTAATAACTATAAGGTAAAAGCCCCAATAGATGATCATGTACCAGTATATGATCACTCCATGTATTTGTATACCTATATTTATGAATATAGATATACAAATACATGGAGTGATCATATACTGGTACGTGATCATCTATTGGGGCTTTTACCTTAATATTACACCTAACTAAATTAAACTTTTCAAATTTGTCAGCGCATGCGCGTCTCATACTTCTTTCGCGGCTCACAAAACTTGCGCTGTTGCCACAGCTTTATTAACGTATTCCCCTCCTTGGCTAAAGTCTGGTAAATTTTTCATTACTTATTAATATATATCTCTGAAACTGTGTGGTAATTAAGAAAGAATTTTTTTTTTTAATTGTTTAGTCGTTAGTTAACGTTACTCTAGTTTTTTTAAAAGATCCTAAGAAAAGTTTCTGAGATATAAAAATGTTTGCAGGTAAACTTTTCGATATCCCGTATACCGTAATGTATAATAGCGTTCCAAACTCAAATTTTGAAATTAAATATCTTGGAAACTAGATGGTCAAAAATTCTCAAATTGCGCCAATCGATGCAGAATTATATAAATATTAATCTGCCAAAGTTTATAAAAAATCCTAAGAAAACGACTCTGACGAGGGTAATACCTTAATAATAATATTTTTATACTTCTACATATAATCGGTCGACTACTGGTGCACCGATAAAGAAGTTTACTTAATTCAAAAAAAAAAAAAATTTTAACCAAGAAAAATATACTTAAATAAAAAAAATAATTGCTTGGTTCAAGAAATTTTTTTTTGACCCAAGAAAGTCATTTTTTTCAAAATTGTATTATTAGTTTAAGATTTTTTTCTCTTGATTCGTTATTTTTTTTTTTTTTATTAGTATGCATATACCTTATTAAGCAAAACCTACGAAATTCCAAAAAATTCTTCTTAATTTATCTAAAAAAACTACCTCTTTGTCTTCCTTCAGAAACACTGTAGGCCAAATTTTTGAACTCGATGTCAACAGCAGGTCGCTTGGGTAGGTGGGTGAGTGAAACGGCAGGTCGCTTGTTAACCTGCCCCGGACTCACCCCTGTGTGGTTCTGAATTTTCCTAGCTAGGCCGCCACTCGTGCACCCCGTTCCCGCGTTTCCGTTCACGGGGGCTTGGTTCGTGCCATTGCAACTGCAGTGTAAATTATTTTGAGAGCCTCTGCAAAAATAATCATAGTATTAAATTAATTAATTATTTAGTAAATTATTTCATTTATTCACATAACGGATTACTTAAGCCCAATGTTATATTGTAGCCGAGAGATTAAACTCGAGTTACTGAATTTTGGCAGCCGTACAAAATTCCTGATGAAAAAATCCAGTTAAATAAATAAAATATATTATTCTATAAAAGTTATTCACGTGTTGCCAAAATGTCTAGCTCAACTTGGCTCTCACTAACAATTGAAATAAAATACTACTTCATGTAGTTTTTTATTTATTTAAAAAATTATCAAATTTCAAAATTAAAATTCTTTTTAATTTTTCGAATTTTACTTTTTAATTCTTATTTAATTTTTTTTTTTTTTTTTTTCATATTTGAAAATTAATTACGAAAACAATCTTTAGATAATTTTAATTATGCCAGAAGGTAATAAATAATTAATAAAATTTAAGTCTCAATTTTATTTGTATCAACATGTGAAGAGTTTATACAAAAAGTATTTTATTTATTCTATAAAAATTTGCAAGTCACCGTTAAAAAATTCTATAACATAAAACCAAATTAATTTATTCGCATAAATTAAAATTCTTTTCTAAGAAATTCGGTATTCCCTCGGGATTCTTCAAGGTCATACTAACGAGCAAATAATTTTATTTTCAAAATTCTCAATAAGATATTTGGAAAAAATTAATTATTGTAATTAAAAAATAAAAAAAAAATGAAAGATCAATAAAACCATTAATTATTTGAATGATAGATAGAAGCCGATGGTACAAGAAACCCGTCGAGGTCAACTATTATATAAATTTATTCTCAGAGACTCATTTGTTCGCTTGAATATTAACATGAAAACTTGTGTTATATTATTATTATTTTTTTTTTATTCTCAACAAAAAAGTGGATGATTTGATGTTCTGAAGTAAATTTTACAAAAAAATGTATTAATTTATTATATAAGAATTTACTAAAAAAAATTATTATATTTTGTAATTTTAATAAATATTAATAATATATTTTTTTCTTTTTATTACGTAAATTTTTTAAGCTATTTTTATTTCATCTTAAAATAATTAAAACTAGTTAGAAAAAATAGAAAACAGTTCATTAAAAAACTCGTTATTGTTTTACAAAGATATTACAAAAGTAATATGTATAAATTTTATTTTATTAAACAAAATTTGGGCAACTGATATTTTTTAGTTATACGCTTTTATATTCAATTTTTTCATTGCTTAAAACTTACGATAAATTGAAATTAAGATATCCATTTAAGATCTATTTTAAAAGCTCAAAACCTACTAAAAATTTAGAAAAATTATAATACTACCGATTTGTAATTGCCCGTAAAATTTTCTATCATATGTCATGCTAAAAATACAATTTTTACCAATTATATCAAATGTAATAACTAATAACATAAATAAAAAATAAATTATTTATTTGTTTTCTTCTTTCCAACAAATGAATTTACTCAACTATTTACAAGTAAATATTTATTGACTAATTCCAGGAAGATAAAAAAATAAAAAATAGTTAACAAAAAGATATTTCCGCTATGACGCATGTGTCAGTATTTGACCTTTCTTGTACGCTATATTCTAACAATTTAAGCGCGATAAATATGTCTAGATTCCAAAAGCGGCTCATCGGGACAATGAAAGACCTTACGCGAAGCTAAAAAAGTACGTTTATTACTATCACTTCTAGATCCGTTGACTCTGTATGTAATTATTTGCAATTCATAAGCTAGTCATCTGACTCACAATATAAAAATAATAATAGAAATTCAAACAAGAGAAAATAATTTCAATCATCGATTATCTATGAAGGTCAAGGTTTATTGTCTTGCATCAATTTTTTTTTTTTTTTTTTTTTTTTACTATTAATTTTAGTTTGTAAACTCTCGTATTGATTAATTAAAAGGTAAGAGTAGTTTTAACATAAATAATTAATTTTAATGAATTAAAACTAGCAACCTGCGATCGCTATGCGACTGCCAACATTTAGTGTAAAAAATGTCTATAAAAAAATAATATGGATAAATACTTTTGTTATGCATCTTAAAATTAATTTTTTAATTAATTAACAACATTTTTGAGGAAATTTCAGTTTTTAAAAATGTGTCCCAAAACTTTTTAGAAAATAAAAAAAGCAAAAACTGCAGGACGTTAGTAGAAGAATCGGTGAAAAATTACAAAAATTTAGGTTGCTTAATGAACCTCAAACTACACTTCACGGATCCTTACGTCGACAATTTTCCTGAAAATCTTGGAGACTATAGCGAAGAACAAGGAAAACGATTTCATCAAGACATAAGTGAAATGAAGGGTAAGTATCGAGTAAATTAGAATGTCAACATAATGTCAGATTTTTGCTGAATGCTATCAAGAGAAATACCAGAAGAAAACATAAAACGTAAAAGGAACCCACTGCGTAGGTCATTTGAAGATAAAAAAATTCGATACAAACGAACTACAGTCTGAAATTCGAAAATATGGTTTTGTACTTTTTCCTTACATGCTATTTTTTAAAGATTTTAAAATTGTGTCAATTTTTCAATTCTAAGATTATATTCCATCCATGAAAATGCACCCAAGTCATTAACAATCGTGTTTAATAGATTTTTTTCTCATATTTACAACTGCAATTTTCCAGATTTTTTTGGTTTTTTGAGTTTTAATTTAAATTTTGAAACATTAATGGGGCAAGATTTAAGATTCAAATTCAGTAGAACAAAATACATAAAAATTATACTCAATCTGAATCCAAAAATTTTTTTTCAATCTCGATAATTTCGATTTTTCATGATTTATTGCAATTTTTTCGGTTTTTCGCAATTTTTTCAAATTTTGACGGCTACACGGCCTAATTAACGTTCAGATTCAGATTCAGTAAATTGAAATACATAAAAATCATACTTGATTCGGGTCCACAAAAATTTTTTCATCGCTGTGACTGCAGTTTTTCGCAATTATTTGCCTTTTTTGGGGTTTTATGCATTTTACTCAAAATTGGAAGTTGACCGGGCCAAACGGACTTTAAATTTGGATTTAGCGGGTCGAAATACATGTCCGTAGATGGGTCCAGTCCAAAATACAGACAAATTTTTTTTTTTTGTTTATTAGGCTACGTCGATTGAATTTACAAATTTTCAGGAAGTTTTAAAAATTTGACTACTCCGCGGGGATCTCCTTAATGGACAAATGTGATGGAACAAATTTATAAAACCAAAAAACTATTCAAAAACTCTTTCAAAAACTTAACATAAAAAATTAACTATCACTATAAAATATATAAAACACTGAAAAAGTACAAATTCAGATCAAGACCTTTTTAATGATACTAAATGTAAATTAAAAAATTCATTTTATCTTATAAATACGCCGGAGATAAAATTTTCCTATTCTCTTAATTACATAGATGAAAGTAAAGAATTTCTTCTTTTCTATTAAAAGCGTTATTTGTTTAAAAAATGAATAATTACCCTAAGACAGCATTGTTGAGATTCTCAAGATGTAATGAAGGTGGAGGCGATCTAATTGTCACCTGGTTACTTCCCTCCGCAATAAATTGCACTTGCTCATCTCCATTGTATCTTGGTACGCTTCCAATTGTTAAATTTTTAATGTCATCCATTATTTTTTAAATACTAATTATCACCTTGTGTTTTCCTGAAAAGAAAAAATATTGATGAGTTATTAGTTCCATTAACAAAAAATTTGTTATTGCGCTTTATTCACTAATTAGAACTAAAAAAATTAAATTATAATCAATAATTATTAATCGTCCACGTGAGCTCAAACGTGAGCATGCATAAAATAAATTAACGTATAAATCGTGAAAAAATGTTTGTAAGATAATATTTTTTTTGTGACGTAAATAAAAAAATAATAAAATGATAAATTCTGGATGTGTTTTTTGTTTAGAAACTGACATTGCGGATGAATAAATTGCGTACTTGCATTTACACTTGTGTTGATATAAATATAGCGTCTTATTTGCCTGCAAACTGTCATCTAATTGAGATTGAGATTGAGGAAGTTCGCGAGTCCGGTGAAGGATAATTCCATGTTTTATGCTAACGGGAATTTTAAATAGATCCTGTTTTTATAGAATCTCTTCTAGTAGGTAAAAAGTATGGAATTTTTTCGAACATATCTACGAGGAAGAGAGATTGAAATTTTTAGATTTTTAAATCGTGTTCAATATTTTAATACCGTTTTATTATAGATTGAGTTTTGGGGTCTAGGACTGAATATCCTGTTTAAAAATATTCTCGACCATAAATTAAAATGAAACACATTTCATTTAAAAAAATACAATTAATGCATAAAAATAATTATAAATAAAATTTGTCTATAAACAAATTTATCTTAGGATATTTTTGGACAGTATATTTAGTCCTCATTGAGGAGGTATTTTAGTCCACAATGAAAGAAAAAATTTCTTTTGAAAAAAATGATAAATGATATGTAATAAGAAATTGATTTGTTGAAAATTTTAAATAATTTTATTTCTTAGCTGAAGAAATCAAAATTTTTTTCTCATTAACTTTCTTGATGAAAAAAAGTTTTCTAGATTTAAGAAAAAAACACTTTTGGGTGAAAATTTGCAAGTTGTCTATGAAAAATTGATTTTTTCCAAAGTCGATTTTGAGCGTATTTTTTGTTCACTTTCCAGGATTTTTTAACAATACTAAAAGAAAATTTTGACTTATTTCTAGTAGGGAATATAGAGAGATATATAGAAAAGGTTCATGCAAAATTTTAAGTAAATTGGTTGATTAAAAAATGAGATATCAAGTCAATTGTGTTGAAAAAATTTTTCTAATGATTAAATTGAAGAAATACCGGTTTAAAAATCAATCATCAAAAATTTTTATCATTGAACTATTTCCATATTCTAATTAAATTGTTATAATTTTTTACGTTAGTAGGAATTTTAACAATAATTCTTTTTCATGATTTACTTATTTTCATTATCGGTGGAATTCACAGTGAATTTTTATGAAAATTTTGGATCTAAAAAACGTTACTAGATTTTAGTATGAATTTTCACCAAAATAAAAGTATAGAAACAGTCATAATCAAATTAATATACCTATTTATATTAATTTGAAAGCGATGAATGTCACTAAAGTAATACAAAATATTATTGCTGTAACAATTGTTAGTTATACATTAACAATTACGTTTAAATTGATGTCATTGTAAGTATAAGTGATATTATATCTCCAGTGTGTTATCAAAAAATGGTCCGTCAATAGGTCACTTAAACTCGCAGAATATTCTTAATTAATGATCAAAATTTTATTAAAAATTTTTAACTTCATTATTCACGAGCTTGTAAATTTATCAATTCATAACTCGTTCAGTATAATTTTTTAAATTTAATTGAAAATTAATGCATATTCAAAATTGTTAAAATAAAAAATTGAAGATTTTTTAAAAATGAATTATTTCGAACCGAATACATTATTTGTGAAAAATTACCATCGAGATTCTGCGTTAATGATTAGAGAAATTGATAAAAACTTTTCTGCAAAAGATTAAAAAAATAGTTTTTGTGTCTTATATATTTTAGTTAAAATTTGAATTCTAAACTGTTATAAATTTTTTTCTCGAAATTGTTGGGTTAATTAAATTTGTAAAATCGTTGAATAGCGGACTTTTTCTGTTTATCTTCAAGTTTTATTTTCTTAATTCGCAAGGGAATTTTTCAAATTAATTTGAACTGAATATCTCGAAGCAAGAGTGAAATTTAAAAAGTTCATTTTTTTTCTTTTTTTCAGTGTTTCAAGTAATAAATAACAGGATGATGCACTTCTTTATAAACATAAGTGTTTTCTTTAAAATGTAATAAATCTTTGAAATTTATATTCTTTTCAAGCAGTATCACGATACATTCCTAACAGACAATTGGATTATCTTCCAAAATGTGATTCACATCTTTAATATATCATTGGATTATCATTCAGAACGTGACGCACTACATTCCACAAAGATTTATCTTTATAAATTTGAGTAACTTATTTAATTTTTTAATTTTTTACTAAACATAAATCATTGCAATATTTTTATACCATCAAAATAGATCCAAGTATTCATTGGGAGCATTATAAAAAATTAACTAGACCATTGTAAATTCCAGCGTACATAAACCAGAAAATCAAAATGTTATGGAGTCAATGTTATGGAGCAGAGCAAGATCACGTCAACTGGACCCCCTATTTTCCACTTGATCATGAAAATTAAGTTCATGTATTTTTTTTATAAGTATATATCAAGATAAAATGATCCCCTAAACGATTTTTAAAAATTTCGATTTTAACAACAATTTTGTTTACAATGAAAATTTTAGGTACTTTTAATTAAAAAATGGATTGTAAATCAACCGTTCAAGTTAAATTAATGGGACTTGAAGGATTGGTTTTTAAAACGTTTATATTTTAATAAAATATTAATAACTAAAAATTATTTGTTTATTATCATATTGTTAATTAACTTTTAAGTTAACAAATAAAAATTTCATTGACTTCTCGGTGAAAAAATGAAGTTTTTTTTTATCGGTTACATGCGTTTTTTATTAAAGTTTAAGATTTCAGAAAAAAATTTCACTGCTCGCGATTTGTTTAAACAATATAAATGTATTTATCACAGCGCGCTGAGCGCCAGGCGCTGTTAGAATACCGCGCCGTCGAACGTCAGACTATGTTACAGCTTCGATTAATTATAATTAAAAATAATAATTAAAAATATAATTATCAAACAAATTTTATTATTATTATGATCAATATTATGACTAATAAAAAAAGTAAATTCTCTATTATTAAAGAAAAATAGAAAAAACGAACTATTTTATTTTTTTTTAAAACTTGGTTAATAAAAACTTTTTTATCTTCCGGAACATTATTATATTATTAATCTTTATATATATATATATATATATATATATATATATATATATATATATATATATATATATATATATATATATATATATATATATATATATATATATATATATATATATATTAGGGTGATTCAAAAAAACATTTTAATTTTTTTTTTAACTCTTACCCTCTCAAATGTTTCTATTTGATATAAAAAAATTCCTCACCAAACACGAGCCCTATATCTCAACTCTAAGGGGTCGTTTTTTTTATTTTAGTTTCCTATTCAATTAACATGGGAAAAATTATTTTTTGTATTAAATTCAATTTACACATAATTTACGCAATTTTTTACAAAAAATGATTTTATATTCTTAAAGTAGAGTCTTTGAGCTTTACAAAACTTCAAGACAAAGTATGATTATCTCTACCAAAAGACTAGTTACAGCCATTTAAAAATGACTAAATTTTGAAATTTAAAGAAATAGTTGGCAATTGGGTCATTCCATGTCAGATCGATAAATAGTTGGAATCGATCTGTTTCGATTTGGAAAAATTTTTATCAGAAGTTTTCGTTTATCATAAAACGAAGTTCTGCCAATGGAGAACAATGAAAAATTTTTTTTCAAAAGATGTGCAAATTCAAAATTTCGCAATTTTTTCAGTTTTTCAATTTTGTTTTTGTAATATCTCGAACGCTATTGTAGATATAGGAATTATCTTTTGTTTGTTTAAAAGGGGATACTTAGGGTTATTGAAAAAAAAAATATTTTGGAAAAAAATTTTCAAAAATGCCAAATTTTGAATTTTTGAAAATTGTTAAAAATCACGATCGAAGTTAAAATTTTAGCTCAATTTTTTTTGTATGATACATAGTTATCATCTTAAAAAATTCTGAAATTTTTAGAAGGGTGTTTTTTTTTCAAAAATATCAATTTTTGAATTTCAAAAAAAAATTTTTTTTCTTTTTTTTCAACTTCTAAATAAGGTAAAGTTATGCAGATACATGATATTGTAAATTTGAGGATTAAAACTTGAATGCATCACGTGGAAATATTGAATAATAAATTAATTTCAAATTTTTTTTGATTTTCCATGCGTTAAGGATGACTTTGAGATCATGTCAAAAAAATAAAAAAAGTTGAAATTAATTTATTATTCAATATTTCCACGTGATGAGTTCAAGTTTTAATCCTCAAAATTTGTCCAAATCGAAAGAGATCGATTCCAACTATTTGTCGATCTGACATGAAATGACCCAATTGCCAATTATTTCTTTAAATTTCGAAATTCAGTCATTTTTAAATGACTGTAACTAATCTTTTTGTAGAGATAATCATACTTTGTCTTAGAGTTTTGTAAAGCCCAAAGACTACTTTAAGAATATAAAATCGTTTTTTGTAAAAAATTGCGTAAATTATGTGTAAATTCAATTTAAAACAAAAAAGAATTTTTCCCATGTTAATTAATTGGGAATTTAAAATAAAAAAAGCGACCCCTTAGAGTTGAGCTATAGGGCTCGTGTTTGGTGAGGATTTTTTTTATATCAAATAGAAACATTTGAGAGGGTAAGAGTTAAAAAAAAAATTAAAAAGTTTTTTTGAATCACCCTAATATATATATATATATATATATATATATATATATATATATATATATATATATATATATATATATATATATATATATATATATATATTTCCTCTGTGCGTGTGTTTATGAAAATGGTTTAGATTCACAATTCAGTCCACGGAAAAATGTTTATTTAATTAATTTTTTATTTATAAATTCTTCTTGATCTTGGAATGTTTTACATTGGATCTGACAGACAGTATCGAATATTCATTTAAGAAAAAAAATTATTATCGAAATTCAAGAAAATTTTGTATAATTGTGTTAAAATCAATCAGGTGCTAATTGAAATATTTCATTATAATAACGTTTTAATAATAATTTTCATCAAAACGGTTTAAACTGTAACAGCTCATTCAAATAAGCTTGAAATTTTTTAATTTAAGACGTGTGTACAGGAAAACGTCTGTCTGGTCCGCTAGTAATAATATAGTAATATATTATTAATAATAAAACAATAACCCGAGAAAAAATATTTATATATTTAAATATTTATTTAATAATAAAAAAATATTATAAATAATATTATAAAAATATTATAGAAAAAATATTTATATAATAATTATATATATTTATATATAAATTGGTTATATATGATTATATATGAAAAATGGCCAAATATAATCATATCTAATTATATCTAATTATATATAACTGTATATAATTATATATAACAATATTTAATTATATATTTATTACATCTAATTAATTATTGGGTTAATTTTATGGATAGACTATTTAATATGGTCCTACGCAATTCTGTGTAACCAATTAAAATGCAAAAAAAATATCTAGATATAATTTTATAGCTATATCAACAGCGGTTACCCATCCAACTATTAACCCTGCTCAATGCTGCTTAACTTTGATGATCTCCGTGCGTCTTGGTGTCTGTCTGTTTTGCTGCTGTCTTAGATGATAATGATTCTATGATCTACATAATGTATCATATGAGTTTAACATAAATGGAATATAAAAATTGATTTTAATATATATTTGGATAGTCATTATTCATAATTTATTTATTTTACCGAATTTCATTATAATATAACACTTATTTAAATAATAAAATAAATAATGATTTTACTATTAGGTAGTAGCAGAGCAGACCAAAACATCTCATAGGAAATGTGATAAATTTTGTATTTCAGAATTATTTAAACGTAATTATAAACATCATTTTACACTTTTTGTGATTACCAAAAAAAAATTTTTTTTAAAAGAAAAAATTTTTATGTCTGTTAATTATATATAAGCATATATAATTATATATACTTATATATAATTATATATGGGACTATATACAATCTTGCATGACTGTATATTGCTCCATATATAGTCATATATAATTATATATGATTATATATAACCTCATATACAATTCCATATATTATCATGTATGATTATATATAATTCTATATACTTATATATAATTGTATATGGAACTATATATAATCCTGCATGGTTGTATATTGCTCCATATACAGTCATATATAATTATATATGATTATATATAACCTCATATACAATTCCATATATAATCATGTATGATTATATATAATTATCTATGATCATATATAATTGTATATAATTATATATGATTCCATATATAATCATATATGATTATATACAATTATATATAATTATATAGAAACATTTTTTCTCGGGAATAATATAATAATGTTTCGGAAGATAAAAAAGTTTTTATTAACTAAGTTTTTTAAAAAAAATAAGATAAAGTTAACAAATGTCTATAAAATTTAATATTTATTACTAGTTCGTTTTTTCTATTTTTCTTTAATAATAGAGAATTTTCTTATTTTATTAGTCATAATATTGATCATAATAATAATAAAATTTGTTTGATAATTATATTTTTAATTGTTATTTTTAAGGAAGTACGAGCGTAACTAATGAGTCAAAATAATGTTAAAATTTTTTTTTAATTTTAATCTTCCCAATTCTCGTCAAAATTCTTTATTTTAATTTAAAATAATTTGAACAATTTAATAATTGATGATTTTTACTTATTTAATAAAACAAAGTAATAAAATGACTTTGGTATTTATTACTTGCCGGAGTAAATAAACAGGCTTGGCAACAGCGCGTTTGATTATACCCACTATACAGGGACGTGCATGAGTGTGTGAGTTAACCAAAATGCGTTGTCGTTACAAAGGAAAATTAACTAAAAAAAATATAGCTCAGTGGAAAAAAAATGTGATTGCGAGCAATAAAGCTCGAAAAAAAAATAAGGAAAATGCCGAAAATACAAACTTTATTGGTAATTATGAATGTACTATTAATTTGAGGTAATATTTATACCAGTGTGTATCTTTATTATGACAACTAAAGAAATTAAATGACACATTTTATTCTTCTAGAAAAATATATTCAATAAATTGTATTATTAAATTCAAGTTGAAAATTTATAATAAATTTTATTTTGTTACAGAACTAAGAAAAAAGAAAACGGTGGCTTATCTGTGCATATGATTAAAAAAATGGCAATGACTGGAATAACTTTCGATACTGTAAGTAAGTGCTTCAAATCGAGTGGTCCTAAAGGTATAAGAATACTTTTGGCACAAGATGTAGGTGGAAAACCTCGTATTACGAAAAGCCAAAAAATTATTGATAGCTTATGTACAAAATTAGGGCTTATTCTGTCTGACAGCTGTCTAACAGCTAGCTAACTTTTCATTTAATTTTTCAGATTTTTATTTATTTTTAATTTTCAGATTAATAGAATGACTATTCATGTTATTTTGTGTTAATTATTTATTAATTTTAAATTATTTCGTTTTTTTATTTATTAATAAAAAAAAATTTTCAACTTTAAACTGTGATATTTATTTCCATTGAATGTATTTCCTAACCTCTAATTAATTTAAATAATTAATTATTTACAGCTTAGTGTGCTTGGGTACTTTTTTTTTTTTCAAGTAAAAAGAATATTTTCATTTTTAACATATAAATATTTTGAAAAAATTTAACATCACTTTTTATTAATAAAAAAAAAATTATAGATTAGAGTCACTTTTTTTAGAGTTTAAATATTTATTTTTATAATTTTTTTAATTACTAAAGTGCTAATATATTAAACTATTTCACTCAATATAAGATTTTGTCATTGTTTTAATTTATTTACTAATAAAAGCAATTGCTGTCATATTTGTCATATCGTGACATTTTCTATAGTTTCTCTCTCTGTAACTATATTTCTATCCTTTTCTTTTTTCTCAGCTGGTGAAGCGACGTTGCCAAACCTTTATTCGGATAAATAGCTGGCGATAAACGAATTAAAAACATAAAATTTAATTTTAAATATTTAAATATTATTGTAGTAATGTATTATTATTCAATTGTTTTTATATTTTGCAATAATCCAAGTTTCTTGTATATAGTTTTTTATTCGTTAAAGTTGGAAGGTTAATATTGAAAAAAATCATAAAAGTCTCGACAAAAGTTTGTCCGCCATAAGAGCCCGTGTATAAGGAGATAAAAAGTGTGATTTTTAAAATTTAATATCTAAGTAACTAAATAGTGAATCTTTTTAAAATTATGGGATTAAATAAATGATGTATTTATTTATACGTATATTTAATTTCAAAGCTCAAAGTTGGAAATTATTTTTTACATTAGATTCGCTCGTACTTCCTTAATTATAATTAATCGAAGCTGTAACATAGTCTGACGTTCGACGGCGCGGTATTCTGACAGCGCCTGGCGCTCGGCGCGCTGTGATAAATACATTTATATTGTTTGAACAAATCGCGAGCAGTGAAATTTTTTTCTGAAATCTTAAACTTTAATAAATAACGCATGTAACCGATAAAAAAAAATTTCATTTTTTCACCGAGAAGTCAGTGAAATTTTTATTTGTTAAGTTAAAAGTTAATTAACAATATGATAATAATAATAAACAAATAATTTTTAGTTATTAATATTTTATTAAAATATAAAAATTTTAAAAACAAATTCTTCAAGTCCCATTAATTTAAGTTGAACGGTTGATTTACAATCCATTTTTTAATTAAAAGTACCTAAAATTTTCATTGTAAAAAAATTGTTGTTAAAATCGAAATTTTTAAAAATCGTTTGGGGGATCATTTTATCTTGGTATATACTTATAAAAAAAATACATGAACTTAATTTTCATGATCAAGTGGAAAATAGGGGGTCCAGTTGACGTGATCTTGCTCAGCACAATGTAACGTCTGACTTACATAAGCCCAAGCTCAATAAACAACCCTAAATATTTAATCGCGGTCGATGCAAATTACTCTCTACTTCAAAACAAAAGTTAAAAAGTTTAATCGACAAGTAATGACACCGGCGTGGCTCTATTAAAATTAATCATTCATAAAACGTAAGAAAGTTTTTTTGAATGCTAAAAATTTTTAAGTTAAAAATAGTTTTGCCCAAAGTAAAAATTTCATTGCGTTAAAAGATTTTTTTTGAGTTTCAAAAACTTATTTTTACATTTATTACACGGTAAAAAGTAAACTATAACAATAAATAATAGTTGATTTATAATAAGTAATGATTAATGATCAACTGAAAAAAATTACCATTTCAAACAGTAAAATCGCGATCTTAATATTCACTTTATAATATTTATCATTTAAATGCTACAATTTATTCTTTACATGGAAGAAAATACTGTTTCAAACAGTAATATTCGCTATGTGAATGTCCAAAATGTTAGAGTATAAAAATTAAGAATTTTGACTTTGATATTTATCATTTCGTACCTAAAAAATGGTAAATTTTAAAGGCAACGCTAAAAATGAAACTATCATTATTGATTTGCTTGGATTGGTAAAATGTACATTTCAAGAGTAGAATTTTTACTGTTTCACTTGTTAAATTCTCCGAGTGTGGGACTTTCCCCTTCTCCTCATTTGTTAAGTTAATACTCTAGCAAAGCATCAGTAATCTTTTTCGTGAATGCGATTGAAACGGCAATTTTGACTATTTGAAACTATAATTTTTTAGGAGAGAGAGAGAGAGTCGTTATTTACTATAGTGACAGCTACTTATCACTTATTTTCGATATTAAATTATAAATTGTGGCTTTTACACTTTCTACATTAAGTTTTGTAATATTTACATTTTTGTCACCCCGATGTCCGCTGCACTGTTTGAAACTATCAAAATTTTCCGGAATCTGAGTGATTTTTACTGTTTACTTTTTTCCATCATAAGAATCACAGGTATTAAAATTGGACAAAAACCATTTTTTTTAAGATAAATTTTTTTATCGTCATTTGAATTATTATCAGGAAATAAGAGTAGCGTGACAACAATGTAACTGGAATTTAATTTTTAATATTACAATTATAGACATGAAAAGACAAATTTATTTATTTTTATAATTTATAGGCCGAAGATATTGATTGCAATAAATATTTTTTTTTATATAAAATCACTTGATATATTGACCTTACACTTGATCCTGTTTTAATTCTCGGTCATCGGGTTAGCATTAGGTATGCGGTGTTCTATTACCGTGCGACTCAATGATTCAATTCAAGTTCTCTGACCTCTTAAAAAATTTTTAACATGCCAAAATTTATTATTTTTAATTTGTCTACTTAAAAATAGCGGCTTTTTTATTATTATAAATTATAACATGAGTGAATTTTGTATTATGTAGGTATGTACCGAGAAATCGCGTGTCGAGTCTAATAAAAAAAAGTTACCAATATAAGTTCTTTACTCATGCTGCTCGAAATAATCTATTGCATCGACAAGTTTCTATATATACAATATATAAATTGCGCAAGCGTATTTTTAATAACATAATGTGAATCGAAAAATGATATGATAAAAATAAATGATTATGTTAACTAACTCAACAAAGAAATGTTTACTTATTGTATGCATAATATGCAATAACTGATAATATTAATGTCAATGATAAAATATTATGATCATTATTTGAAAAATTAGCAACATTAATAGCGTTGAGAAATTTGTTATTACAATGAAATTTGTTAAAATTATTATTATTATCATTCTTTGTATAAACTAATAGCCAAATTAGGAAAACACTTTCGAATTTTAATAATAATTATTATTATGTTCCGAGGGATAAATAAATGAATAAAAAAAAATACAACGTCTATGATCGCATGACAACTAAAAACAAATTTTAAAAATTATATTATTATTTGAAAAGAATTCACTAAATTTTTTATCAAAAGTATATTAAAAAAAATAAATACGCTGATAAAAAAAAATTACTTTACTCAAGGGAAAAAATCTTGACCCAAGAATATCATTTCGAAGAAAATAAGTTTCTTGCATCAAGAGGAAAAATTTTCGAGTCAAGAAATTATTCTTGATTTAGGTAAATTTTTCTTGTCTCAAGAATTTTTTCTCTTGTCTCAAGAAAATCATTTTCTTCAAAATGGTATACTTAATTCAAGATTTTTTTTCTTGAATGAAGTTAACTTTTTTATCAGTGTATAATTTAAATTGATTTGTATTGTAGTACAGTTTAGACTAAAAGAATTCAAAGCCATTGTAAAATGGATTTATTTTGCTAAAAGAAAATTTTGTTTCAATTAAACTGGTTGCACCCAACAATACTGCAATTTCGGAGCAACTTTCGGCAAATACCGCAATTTCAAAAATCAGATTAACGTACTAGATATTAATCTGATATTAATAGTTAACCATGGGCTTGAATCTAGGAATCTTTCAATTCTCGATAGCCCTTTCATTTAGCAAATTTTTTAATAATTGTTCTTTGCCAATATGACACTGATTGAACTTCAACCAGTGCCCTCAAAGAGTCGTTGACAGAGTCCGAGCAAGATTTTTGCTGGACTTTTCTGTCCACACGACTGTTAGCTTGTTCAAGCATTATTAATAATTTCTGAGGAATAAAATTTGCTCTCAGAATGATACCAAATGGGCTTTTGAACAGAATATAAATTTGAAAAATGAGTATCTTCAAGCAAACAACAAAAGCGACCATGCGCCACTTTACGGAACTTTAGGGAATTAACTTGCAGTTTATTCTCTCTTGAACTTTTTAATTTAATCAAAAGTTATTCTTGTATTTTCAAAATTACTTCCTTATAACCTATTGATATGAACCTATAGAATATTACTTTCATAAGTGGTTAACAATTTGATTATCAATAATAATTCTTCACATAATATATCGCAAGTTAAAAACGTTGTTGATTTGTTAGGTCAACTTATTTTCAACGCTCCAGAGAATATTACAAATATCCTTCTCCAAAAAATAAGTGAATGTAGTTTTATTTGTTAATTCGTCAGTCCATTAACAGTAATAATAATTTCACAATCATATGCAGAAAAACAAATTAAAACAAAATTTTTGAACCAAGAAAATTATTTTGAAAAGTGTGTCATTATCTTAAATTGCAAGTACAATTTTACTGAAACCAAGGGAATTTCTTATTTCAAAAATCTTCATAAACCGGTGACGTTAGCCGAGCGGTCAAACGCGCACGGCCTATAGGGCACTCGAACTAACTCACCGGCCAGACGTGGGATCGAATCCCAAACTGATCTTAAAAATCAGCTTGGTCAAGATTCGATCCTTGCCACGTAGGTTAAGATTTTTCTCACAACTCAAAAAGACCCTAAAGTACCTCTCCCAATTGTCAAAGTCCGCGATATGACCACAGTAGTTAAAACCGACTCTAAATAAAAATTAATTAAAAAAAAAACTCTTCATACTTAAATCAAGAGTATGAAGCACTTAAAAAGTAATTCCTTGGTTCATGAATTATTCTCTTAAATCAGATTAATGTTTTTTTTGGTGTACCTACCAATTTTGTGTTGAATATTCATCATTGTTGGTGAAATTTGAAGCAACATAATAATAACAATGAGTAACAATATTAAGAATAAATTTTGATGATTAACGATAATGATGTTGATGTTAGGTCTTCATATTATTATAGTTATCATTTGATATGATTAGATAGATAAGTAATCTAAATCTGCTTTGATTGTATTGGTCAGTAATTAGCCGTCTAATTAATCTAATAAATGGTAATTGCTTTGTTGATTATATGTCTACGATTACAATTAGGTGTGTGAATAATAGTAAATCGAATAAAATAAAATGGAAAAAAGGGACTTTCCTTTGTGTATGTGAGTATACGTATAAAAATACAAAGGTCGAACATAAGTATGACGGCGTGTAACGGAGAAAGAGAGATAGGGTGGGAGCACGAGCAGAACAAAGAGATGAGTAACAAAGAAATTAGTAGGCAAGTAGTCATGCATCTGTATCAAAGAGGATCTCGCTAGATAGGTCAAGGATACCCTGTAAAGTTTGTAATTTTTATATCTCAATATATTACATATTATAAATAATAATAACCGAGTATATTGATACACAAATTTTGGTTTCTTTTTGTAAAACCGTAACAAAAAATTTTTGTTGTTTTTTCTGAGCTTAAAATATTTTATTGTAGTATGATAGAATTTTTTATTGACAATTATTATGCTCCTTAAATTTTTTATCATGATTTCAAGTCAGAGTATATAAATGTAATAAAATTTTATTATTTCATTCATGGAACATAACTCCGTTTACAAAAATTTTTTATTAAAAAATGAAGATCTAATCGAATTTTTTTAAGTTAATTACAAAATTCTTACTTGAATTGGGTAAGGTACGTTAAAATTATTTTACTTAGATTTCAAGTACAAAAATATTGCTCCGTTTTATTATCAATGACATTTAAGCATTATCTTTAAAAATGTTGTTTTAATTTATTTTTCAAAGATAATATTAATCTAGCTTTAAATTTCGGTTCATCATTAGCGCGCCGAAAATTATTTGTCAATTAAAAATTTCAACGTACACTATTTTTATTGCGGGTTATTATTTTTTTTTTTGTAATAACATTCTGAATATAATTCCAATCCCTCAAACTAATGAATTATTTAATAAGGGAATAAATCAATAAATCACAGTGGGAAAAAATAGTGTGACACTTTATTTGAGGGAAGCGAATACCAAATTATTTTATTCTATTTTTATTTCAACCTTATTTGATTACCGTCCATCCAAAATATCGATACTTGAGTGAGAACTTTTTGTTATTTTCTTTTCTATATTTAAATGATTCGATCAAATAGGAAGAAATAGAGAAAATAAAGTTATTATTCTATCAAATCTATAAACATGTTTCTATTTTTGTTTTTATTTTTCTTTACCTAAAAACTTAGCTTCTGTTTAACTAAATTTCACTTGCTCATAATTATTCTTTTGTATTTTTAAAAATTTGTATTTATAATAAAAAATTTGTCCGTAAAAGTCATTTAACAAAATTGTTTTTTTAAACAAAAACAAAATTAATTTCAAAAAATAAATGTTTATTTGCCATAATTTAATTATTTAAATCTTCTTAAAAGAATAAAATAAGTTTCTTTTTTCAAACTATTAAATTAAAAAACAAAGAAAAGTTAAACAATACAAAACTAAATTGCGCATCAAATATTCTTCTTTACAATTCTACAGAAAATAATGTTTCATTTTTGTAATAAACTTTTTGAATTTTTAAGCATAAAAATAAATTTTTTAGCGCCAAAGGTTTAGATTTTTTATAGAAAATTAAATAAATTAATATAATTATCAACAAAAATTTCACTTTCAATATTTTGCTTCAAAAAAAGGTGCTTGTTAGTTTTTAATAATTAATATTTTACGAAATGAATTTTTTATTTTTTAACAATTCCGTATAAGAGCTTAAATACTTTTAGCTATCGGTAAACATGCATTATCTTACACCAAAACGTTTTTTTGCGTATGATACACGCTCTTACAGACAGATCAATTTTCAACCCAAAGATAGTCTTCCAAACATTAAAACTGTCTGCTCTCAGTTCACATTAAAATTATCATAAAATTAATCATCTCATTAATTCTCATTCAAACTTATAAAATTGAAATCAGCAGTCATCTATTTACTATTTTTCAATTTTGTGTAAAAAAAATAAAATAGATAGATAGATAGATATATTTATTTATGCTAAAGCCTTAACTGGCCAGATGGCAAAAAGAAAAGTTTACATTATATAAATAGTACAAAAAATCATTCATAAAAAATATCATCCATCGTTTTTTGCAATTTTTATATAGAATTTTTGTCTTATCCCTAAAAAATCGTTTTTTTTTCATAGTGAATTTGATCTTTGAATTAATACTTTGATACAAATATAATTTTATAATAAATTTATTATAAAAGTGTTTCAATTTTATTACAAAAATGTATATATAGTTTAACTTCATGGATTTTTTTTTCTATAGTCGGAACAAAAAGATATTTTTAGACGAAAATTAGCGTGAAGAATCTAATCCATAATAAGTTTGCACTAAAATAATGAAAAATTTATTTTAAACTAATTATAAAATAAATATGAATAAATATTTTTGCAAGAAAATAAAAATATATTTTCATAATATGAATTAAAAAATAAAACTTTTTCTTTAAAAACAATAAAAATGACTTTATCTTCCAAAAGTCTGTTTTATCCTAAAATTTTCCCCCCTTTAAATGAATCAATAGCAAAAAACTTACAACACATCTGAATAAATCCATAAAATCTTCATAACCTACTCCAACTTCCCTGCGCACACTAATTAACAGTAAAATAATACAGATAATTAATCAATTGAGTATAAACTAAAACATTAAACTGAGTAAATAGCTTAAATGATTTCTTCTCTGAGTTATTTACTCCTTATCGCACAATATCTGTATATTATGTCATATATTTATGATGTATATACATGTATTAAAGAGTATTGTCCTAGTGCTTGACACAAAGCATCCGTCACTACCGACACCACTGACACCACTGACACTACTGACACTATGGAGGTAGAACCACCACTGAATAAACTAAAACTGATCGGGAGTGTTATATGAGTAGAATGCCCGCTGCTTATACCGCGTGACAACAGAATCCGTTCTTGTTCCTTTTATTTCTTACTTATCTTTTCTTCTCCCCAATACATTATATTTCAACTATCATTAACATTAACATTCATTTCTTCACTCCTAACAAACTCCAAAAAATAAATAAATAAATTAACTACAAACATTTCAAATTAGATTATTTAATTTATGCATAAAAATCTAAATAACTCTCAATAAAAATAATGACACCGTCAAAATCAGCTGCTCGAGTCTCGAAATATTGTTCTACATGTGGATTATTCTGAGGATGTGCACCCATGTGACAATTATTCCCGAGACCCGGGACTCGGAGTGCAAATTAGTCTTCACTAGAAAATAAAGAAGAAATCATAAAAAATTCTTGAGGAGTTTCGTAAAGAAGAAAGGAAAAAATGTTTAGCTAAATAAAAAACTTGGGAAGAAATAATTGATATTTTAAAAAAATTATGAAAAGTTATGAAAATTACGGCACTGGATTATGCGCGGAACAAAGAAAATAATAATAAGAACGCAAATCGTTTGGACGCTCAAGGGGATTCGACCGAAGTGACTCAGGCTTAGAGTTAGAAGTGGGAGTTAAAGAGAGAGAGAATGAGAGAGACAGAGAGAGTTCATGTGGTTTGAAATAGAAGGTAAGGGCTACGGCCTGGGTCGATACTCGAGTACTAAGCGACCGCGGGTGCACGTGCACTCGCGAGTTCGCGTGCACTCGCGAATATATAGTTGAAGTTTTGCGATGAATAGAAGTGAGAGGCGCCTTTCTCTTTGCTGTTGAAGGTATATACATGTTTATATGACTCTGTAAGTTCGAAGTACATAGATTCGACTCCATCTTCTTTAAAGGGGAAGTTGCTTCCCTGCTATAAAGAAGAAACAAAGAAGAGAGAGAGAGAAAAATATTTGTTGTCCTTTTTTGCAATAATTTTAAATTTTATGGAGAATCTAGTGGAGGGAAGATTCTGTAAAATCTTTGTTTGATTCTGGACCAGTTTAGCCGTCAGGAAAATATTAGGCTTGAATATTAGATTCAAGAAAAAAATCCAATTATTTTTGTGATTTTTATTCAAAATATATTAATCACAACAAAAAATAGAACGAGAGATTTATTTGTTTAGAAGATAGTTATTTTACATAATGTTAGGTTGAAATGTCTTGGAAACTATAAAAAATTAGTCGAGATATGTTAAGTATGAATTAAAGAAGAAAAAATTTTGAATAAAATGAAATTCGGCCCAAAAAAATTTTTATTCATAAAAATTAATTATTGAAATTATTATTATTGTTATTTTTTGTTTCAATAAAAAATTCAAGAGTAGAGTACTCAGCGTAAAAAAAAATATCAACATCTAACGAGGAAATCGATGAATTAAAAAAAATCTTTTTTTTTTTTTCAATAAAAGTTTTGACTGTCTCTTGTTAACAAAAACTTTGCTAAAATTAAAAAGAATTTTTTTTTTGAATTTTCATTGAATGAAAAATTTCAGATTTTTTATCCTAAGTAATGGACGTCAATTTAATTTGGGTTGCTTGGTATGTGTCTATTCTATTCTATCGTATAAAGGGTATTGAGTGAGGGGGATGGGAGAATACGATGGAAGAGCAATTGAGTTTATAATTCATGATTTATGGTTTATGATTTACGATGATGCGATTTGATTAAGGTGGAAAGGAAAGGAAGTAACTGTTGATACACGTGATTGATGTATGATGATAAGATGATAAGGGTGTAATAAAATTGAAGAATAAAGATGTTTTTCGGGATTTTTGATTGGTAGGGATGGAAGGTAGATGAATTACGTGGGCTATTTAGTTCGTAGTATCAATTTCTATGATGTTGTTAGTGGAGTTTTTATTGCTCCAGAGATAGTCAAGGGGTGACCTTATTTTTCGAGAACAGAGACAATAATTAGTATTACGGATTGTTATTTTTTATTTATTTAGTTATTTTATTTTTTTTTTTAATTAATTTTTATTTAAAGTCGGTTTTAACTACTGTGGCCATCTCGCCGACTTTGACTATTGGGAGAGGTACGTTGGGGTCTTTTTGGGTTGTGAGAATCTTAACCTACGCGGCAAGGGCCAAATCTCAACCAAGCTGGTTTCTAAGACCAGCTTGGGATTCGAACCCACACCTGGCCGGTGAGTTAGTTTGAGTGCACTATAGGCTGTGCACCTTTGACCACTCGGCTTAACGTCGCCGATTTATTTAGTTGTTTATTGGAGGTTTAATGATTTTAGGAAAGAAATTTTTTGAAAATTTTGTCATCACAATGAATAGATAAAATAAAAATTTATGTAGGATGGATTCCTAACAACAATAATAATAATTAATAAAGATAGATAGTTATTATTTTAAGCCTGTTACCTGATCCAATTCTTGAAGAATGTTCAATTTTTTTGAATGCAATAATAATACAACAATGTACAACAAACAAATACAACAATTAAAATTTCATTTTCGAAAAATTTTTGTTAGATAATGTGTATAGATGTAATTTTTTTACTCAGTGTCACTTTTTTCGGCAACTGAAAAAATAATTCGGATAGTCCAGACCAGGACTCGAACCTGGATCTTTTGGTTACGCACCAAATGCTTTACCAGTTAAGCTATCCGAGACACCGTCCGTAAGTGATACTGAGTAAAAAAAATTACATCTTTACACATTAACAAAAATTTGTCGAAAATAAAATTTTAATTGTTGTATTTTCACCTAAGATTTTCTCTGATGGTATGAGACCTCATAACGAAAAATATTATGGTGAAAAAATAATAATAATCATAAAATTGAACATTCTTCAAGAATTGGATCGGGTAACAGGCTTAAAATAATAAATATCTATCTTTATTAAATAAAAACACCGATTTTCGAGTCATATGTCAAACACAATAATAACAATAATAATAAATGAGTGAATAAATGGAGATTCAATACAAGCTTTGGTACAGCATGATGGTGAAATTATTATGATTAATAAGCTAATCTTAATTGACAAGTATAATTACATTAACTCATTTCTTAAAGAAGAATCTCCTTATTAAATTCTCGACAGTATTGAAAATAAACTAATCTAAAAAATTCACAACGTATTTAAGTAGCGATACATATTATGTGAAGAATATTGACAATCAAATTGTTAACAACTTATAAAAGTAATATTTTATGGATTAATATCAACAGATTATAAGAAAATAATTAGGAAGTAATTTTGATAATACAAGAATCATTTTTGCTCATACTAAAAGGATCCGGAGAGAATAAACTGCAAGTTAAATACCCAAAGTTCCGTAGGGCGGCGCATGGTAATTTTTGTTGTTCGCTTGAAGATATGAATTTTTCAAATCAATATTCTGTTCAAAAGCCCATTTGGTATTATTCTGAGAGCAAATTTTATCCCTCAGAAATTATTAACAATGCTTGAACAAGCTAACAGTCGCGTGGACAGAAAAGTCCAGCAAAAATCTTGCTCGGACTCTATCAACAACTCTTTAAGGGCACTGGTTAAAGTTCAATCAGTGTCATATTGGTTAAGAACAATTATTAAAAAATTTGCTAAATTAAAGGGCTATCGGAAATTGAAAGATTCTTAGATTCAAGCCCATGGTTAACTATTAATATCAGATTAATATCTAGTATATTAATCTGATTTTTGAAATTGCTGCATTTGCCGAGAGTTGCTCCAACATTGCAGTATTGTTGAGTGCAACTCAACCAATTTAATTGAAACAAAATTTTTTTTTAGCAAAATAAATCCATTTTACAATGGCTTTGATTTTTTTTCAGTCTTAACTGTACTGTACTATAAATTAATCTATATAATCTTTATTTTTTTTTACATACTTTCGTTAAAAGATTTAGTAAATTTTTTTTAAAAAGTAATATAATTTTTAAAGTTAGTTTTTAGTTGACATGCTGTTGTAGCTGTTGTAATTGTTAGGTCGCTGATTTTGTTACCGACAAAAAAAAATAATAATAATAATAATAAAACTTTGTAAATTATGATAATTATCCAACAAAAAGAATATGATACGAGTCAATTAAATGTATTTATCACATTGCGTCATGTATACTTAATTCTTGATTCCTTGCTGCAACATATTATAATACATTCATTCATGTATTATTATTATCATTATTATATCCCTGCATCTATTAACACAGAAATTAATAACCTTAATTAATTACATTCATAAACTGCTTAACTTGACTCCATAATTACATGTAATATATTATAACTGAAGATATAAATTAATGAACCCAATGAAAAAACTCAAACAATAACGCAACAATCTCTGTTATTTTTTTCCATTATTAAATCCTCTTATATTTTTATAGTATACTGTCCATAAAAATAAATCGTCAAGTACCAAGTTGCTCCATATATATAATATTTCTATAGAACAATAGTGATAATAGTAAATTAACTTCCAGGAAAATAATTTGCCGAGTTCAATGAAATCTAATAGTGTTCGGTACACGCCTGCGTTCATTAAAAAAATATTAGTACCATTTCTTTGTTTAAACTAAAATAGCTCACAGTTTGTTTAGAATAATAAATATAAGATAGAAACATTATCACATATTGCTCACATACTTCAAATATATAATATATAGAATACGAAAAGGAAGAACAAAGATTTCGTATCAGCAGACTTTGACATTTATATCGTGTTTGTTTTTGTTTTACTGTTTCATTTTCTAGGACAGTAAGCACTAGTCATCGTTTAATCGTTTCCTCGTGTTCTAGTACGCCTGCACTGACAACGCACTCACATTTTTTTATTAGTTTATAAGCATAATAATGATAATAGACTAGATAATTAATTACTCAGCGGTCCGAAGTCCAAAATTATGTTAAATTAGTTTTTAATCCTTTTTTGCTTGTACAATCGATTTATATTTGATTTTTTTTTATTTATTTCAGGAAAATGATGAATAAGGAATATGATTTATTAGACGCTGTGATGTGGAAGTTTTTTTATGATTGAAAAATTTTTAGATGCAAAATTTGGCTCTTAAAGACAAGTATCGTTCCGATTTAGTTAAAAATTTCAGCATATTATTTTACATAATAATTTGTTCGTTTTTTTTTTTCGTTTTTCTTATAATGAATAGAATAATTAAATGGAATAAATTATGTTTATTTTTATTCTAATTATATTTTGGTCACAAAGAAATTTCTTTGTGTTTGTGTTGATAAATTAAGTGAACTACTATTGTTTATTAAGATACCGAAGTTCAGTCGTTGGAAATTTATCGACTGCACGTAACGTATAAAGAACCATACAAATATATTTTATTGAACAATGTTAAGTTATCAATGGTTGGTTGCAAAGAAATTTTTAAACTATTTTAAATATCCAATGTATGTTTGATAATAATTTTCATTTAATGAATATTTTCTAATTAATAAATTCAGTAGAAAAAGAGAGGCAAAATGGACCCTGCAACGCATAATGGGATTACATGAAAATTTTGACTTCAGCGTATTTATTTAATGAAATAGGTTTATTTTTAGGGCTTCACACGAGAGCGAGATTTTTCTCGTCTCGTCTCGGAAAAGCGAGAAGAGACGAGACGAGACGTTTTTGAAAATGTTATGGGCGATACCGAGACCACATATAGCGCAACCCGAGAGTCTCGTTCTTGGTCTCGTAAAATTTTTTTTATGAAGTTTTTATTAAAAAAATTAGAAAAAATCCACTAAGATAACAATAAATTTTACAAAGTATAAAATCTGGTGACCATCTGTGAAATAGTTTATTGTAACTTTAAAAAGAAAACTCAAAGTTGAAACTGTAATTTTTTGAGTATATGTATTAATATTTATATTCTATATCGTAGTTTGTCAATTCAGAACATCATGGCATCCTTAGCCGAGTATAATTTTTCATATTTTTACTTCAACTTGTTAACTCTTCTAATAGTTACTTATCAGTATCACTTTTCATAAATACTTATTTTTGCAGATTTTTACATTTTAGATTTGAATGATTCCTTTTAAAAGATCAATGGGTTCACTTATGTTCTCGCTTGTGTATATGTCTACACATACATGTGTGTACTATTGAGGGGTTTTTATTTACTCGAAATTTTCTACCTGGAAGATCCTCTTATTTACTACAAACATACAGTAAACTTTTCTTATATTTGACTCGTCCTTTTTCAACACCTATAGAAAACAATTAAATATAAAGAGTTTCCATTATGATCACCAATGTGATTTGTCTATATAATATTTCAAAAGAATATCCGGAGACACGACAGTGTCTCGCGCCGAGTACATGTCCAACATATGGCGAGAGACACTGTGTCTCTATTCTCTAATCATATGTCAACATAACCTCCTCATATATTTAGCTCTATATTTTTCTATTATTGCTAAGAGAATAACACTTTAGACCATTGTTAATAAGTTTCTTTTAACGAATTATGCATATATTACAAAAAATTATTGGGTTTTAACAATTATTTAATATATCTCAAGTTTGAAAATTTTTGCTTGCGCCTGTTTTCGATTCTACGAGAGATTTTACAAATTTAGGGCGAATATTGTTATTTCGAAGTTGGCACTACTTATTAACCTGTTGTTCTACCATCAGTAGTTAGTATACTAAATATACTAAACTTAGCGCTCATAAGTAGTTGGTATTTAGTTTAGAATTTTGACATACGACAGTAGGTAGAGCCGCAAAACCATTACCACTGTATTTTAAAAATCTTAACTGTAGTGATAGTTTATATGTAAGGTAAAGGACCCAGTAGTTGAGCTAATAAAATATATATGGAAATATCAAAAGAATTGTAACATATTTTGTTTTGTTTAATATTCAAAATAATACTATCAATATATAATATGTTCATTTAAAAATGAGAAATATTTGTATTTAATTTTTTTAATTACATTTTTTATGAATGACAAAGCAAATTTTCAATTATAAATAAAAAAAACTCAATTCAAGACGTTCAATAATTTTCAACTACACAAATTTTTAGCTATAAAACTAATTAAATTTGCAGTAATTAATAAAAACCATAATGCTGATCACTCGTTTATAAACCTATTAGAGATGAGAGTGCAGTTAAAATTATACGGCCCCAGCTTGTTCAAGTTTTGGGTACCACTTTGAAAATCTGGAGGTATAGTTAGACGCTAAAATTTAATATAAACATCATAGCTTATGTCTTTGCAAAAAATACGTATTTTTTAGAAAAGACTATTCATTAGGTGGTACAATGTTTTTTACTTAAAATGATGATATACCGGTTTTTTTTACTGATTGTTCGGTTTACGGTTTAGTATACGGTTAAGGTATACCTTTTTCATGAAAAAAAATAGCATCTATCGGCTAACTAAAATATAATTGTTCTGATATATAATTGAAAAAACTTACAGAAATGAATTATTGTATCATTGAATAATTATAATATGCGCATATTATTTATGATAAATATACGGATTTTGTATTTCAACAATTCTAAAATTCTGTTCAAGTACTAGTCCTATTTTTATGAGTGTTCAAGTACTGGGTACTTTACCTTACGATACAAATTATATTATCAATAGAAGCTACTAAAAAATTCAAAAACAATACAAAGATATCACATTGGTCAGTCACGCTAGTCATTCAAAGTAAAAGTATTGTAATAATTTCGTTTGTTACTAAATTATTACAAAAATTCATGAATAAAAAATTATCTGAATTATTTAAGGGGTACATATTTGGAATTTAAAAATTTTGATAAAATATGTGATTATGTCACTTAATATATTCTTGACAAAAAAAAGAGATATCCTACAAAAAACAGTTTTACTGTAAACCGTCGCGCCGAGTACACGTTCAGCTATTGTTACAAACTATAATGATTTGATTTTTACAAAAAACTATTAAATCAAAAAAAAAAAAACCAAGTACAAAAAATTTTTTAGATTAAAAAAGCGCCAAAGACAGTAAATATTAAGGAAAAAAATTTAATGTACTTGGTGTGCATCATTCGAATACTTTGATTACCCACAGTTTTTCAAATTGATATTAGTAGTGTGAATTATAATGCACACCAAGTACATTAAATTTTTTTCCTTAATATTTACTGTCTTTGGCGCTTTTTTAATCTAAAAAATTTTTTGTACTTGGTTTTTTTTTTTTTTTGATTTAATAGTTTTTTGTAAAAATCAAATCATTATAGTTTGTAACAATAGTTGAACGTGTACTCGGCGCGACGGTTTACAGTGAAACTGTTTTTTGTAGGATTAATTATTATGTTTGTTACAAATTTGCGATAATTAACGTTATTTTTCGAGAAAAATAAAATTTACTAATATAAAAACTAATCTCATTATAAATTCAGTACTTAACGGACAACTTTTATTGCCTCTATAGCGATGTTTTGAAAATTTAGTTTCTATTTGGACATCTGGAGAAATTTTTTGTTTTTTCCTGTACTTCTTGTAGTAAAGATATGAACAGTTATTGTATCCATCTGTAGGAGTATATATAATAGAACTGGTCAAATACTCAAGTTTTTAGTAACAAACTTATGTTAGATGCAAAAAAAATGTTTCAAGTATTCCGTAAAGATAAAATTTATGCTAAACTGCGTGACGAAAAATTGTTTATATTGACAATATTATGTGGATCAGAGAAATTCTCTAAAGAGTTGTTCATCAGTTTTACAAAAACTTTTGAACAGTGAAGATTTACAATTTTCCGATTTCAGATACAGTAAATTGTTAACAAGTGTGATTGTTAGTGATAATAACCCAAATAAGAGGCAAAGATCTAATGAAAGTGAAGATGAAATAAGTAAATAAGTGAATATGATATTTGTTCTTAATATTTAGAACTAAGCGAGACAAGACGAGACAACTGGTAACGAGACGAGACCGAGACTTGAACGAGACTTAATTTTTTCGGAATTTACGAGACCGAGACGAGATTTTTAGTACTCTCGCCTACTCTCGTCTCGTGTGAAACCCTAGTTTTTTTATATAAATTTAAAATCATTGGAAATATCTTGATCTAAATTTGTGTCTTTTCGAGGTTTTGTATACGTTTTATCAGTAGTTGGTTTATTATATAAGTTTTTGGATTAGTTATAAATGGTTGTAAATTTTGCACTGTATAAAATTTGATTATTTATTTATTTTTTTTTGTAAATGTTTTGTCATTATATACGTCAAATATTAATTTATATATTTAACCTTTGTGGAAATAATCCTCTGAAAAAACTCTTGAAAAATCTTTACAAGTCTGAATAAGACTTTTCGAAAATCTTCACATTCCTAACTAAGTAAAGAAAATACTAAATAAGTCTTCAAAACTCTGCAAAACTAGGAGTTATTAGGAGTTGGCAAGATTTATTCAGTTTTACAGGAAAAGAAGAGAATATTTCTTTTCAAAAAATTTACTTATCAAAATTGGAGAAAAGTGAAAATAAAACTATAAAAAAGATTTGATGCATGTTTTGTAAAAATTTTTAACTTCCCGCTAAGAAAAATTGAAAATTTTTCAAAATTCGGTAAGTTATTAATTAAATAAAATAATCGGTTTTCACATTCTTGGCGGCGATTGACGTGGTTTTTTGGGCTCTAATAATTATTTCATTTCATTAAAAACGATCCAAAAAGAAATGTCGAAGTTATGTAAAAAAAAAAAAACTTTTTTCGAAATTTTTCATTTTCAATAACTCCCGAACGAATCAACCTATTTTGACGGGACTAGTTGTAATCGACGTGGTTTTTCAAGTTTAAGAACGGATTAGTTTTTGAGATTGATCGGTGGAGCCGTTTAGAAGTTATTCCAAAAAATCCATTTTTTGAAAATTTTATTTTTAAGATTTCTCAAAATCAACCAATTAACATCGAACCAGGCCAACGACTTCAGCAACTGCAACCAATTGCAAGTTAACTATCTGACCGAGGAAGAAAAGAAAGTAATCACCCAAGCACATAATGAATACCGGCAAAAGGTGGCAAATCGTGAAGAAACTCGTGGTAATCCTGGACCTCAACCAGCCGGTGATATTGCTCCTCTGTAGTGGGACGACAAACTGGCTACAATAGCTCAGATTTGGGTCTATCAGTGTCAAAATGGTCATTCTGCTTGTGATGATACCAGTAAAAAAGAAGACGTTTTCTAGATATTAAAAACTATAATCGATTGTTCTTTTGGGCAATTTACTAACAATTGCTATTGAAATTTATTTAGCTCGCTTTACTGTCAATCAGAACATAGCATTTTCTTCAAAGAGCAACGAGTATAAAAAAAGATGTCCCCGGAATGTTTAGCCAGTGGACCGACGAGGCCAGTAATTTCGACAGTACTCGCGTAAATGACATGCCCAACCAATCGAAACCCAAAATCTTCCATTACACTCAACTACTCGAGTCGAAAAGTTTTAGCATTATTTTGAACTGCTAAAGCTGAATTAAACCTTGATTGAAGCTGACTAGACTGAATTGGACCTTTTATCAAACTGACTACACTGAATAGAGCCTTTAATCAAACTGTTCAGCCTGCTAGAGTCAATAATTTCAAACTGCTCAGCCTGCTAGCAGTTTTAAATTGAAACTGGTTTCAACCTAATCACACTGCAGTTTTAAAATGGCGTAAACATTTCAAACTATATTCAGACTGAACAGCCTTCCAAGGCATTGTAATGAAACTGAATTCAAGCTGAACAGCCTGCTAAGGTATAAAAATGAAACTGAATTCAAGCTGATAAAGCTGTAGGCTATTCAGTTTGAAAGAAGTTTCAACTTTAACCATTTTTTCAAACTGAACATCCTGGTATATAGAAAAATTTTAAGCCTTACTTGATACTGAACAGCCTGCTAAGGTATAAAAATGAAACTGAATTCAAGCTGATCAAGCTGCAGGCTATTCAGTTTGAAAGAAGTCCCAATATTAAGCATATTTTTGAACTGAATAACCTGATTTTTTAAAAAAATATCTTTGTAATGTTAAGCAGAATTACTTTTTTATTATTAATTAATGATTTTATTAATTAATTTAATTGCAAAATCGTATAGACTGCCATTAGTAGATAGGGAGTTTTATGAATTTTTTTTCTGTGGCCCGGTCGATTTGGCAATCAGGTAGAACTCAGATCGAGTATTGCTTCATGTCGCAATTATCATTAATAATCGATGATTTACCAATATTGCGACAGGTTCTTTAACTCTATTCTATTGTTGTTAATTAGCCCAAAAAATTGATAATTCTTTAGATCAATCAATCTTTTCTTTATCAGTTGAAATTCCTGCACTGACAAACCTGCAGAAAAAATAATATACCAAATCATCAGATTTAATATTAAAAAAATAGTAATAATAATAATTCCTTGGTAATAAAAAAACATCTATTCCAATAATTTTATTTTCATTTAATCATGCGCAAGTATTTGAGGAAGTTTAATGAGAGAAATTAAGTAAAATTTACAATCATTTCGTTTATTCAAGTTCTTTTGTATTTAAAGGATGAATGACATATGATTGATTATTAATGCTTATATAAATACATGGTGTTATTAGGTGGTTTACATCTATTGCTTGAACCATGTTTGTCTCTGAACATTTATAAAATATTTCATAACTATCTACTTCGAAATTATTTCCATCAATAGTGTATGGAGCAGATCTGATCAATTCTTCAATAATCGCATAATATTTAAAATTACATATGCAGTTGTTCCGTAAGCATTGACAATTTAAATATTTGATAAAACAATGTATTCGACCGATTTTTTCAGTTTCTGCATCTGAATACTTTACTACTAACGTTAAAGTCTTTAAAGCTCTTGTATATTGATCTGATATATATAATTTATTTTTTTTTAATAATCTTAAGAATTTACACATAATTACTCTATTAGTTGAAATGTTACAACTATTCAAAGCATTTATAATAATATCAGGAACCTCTTCAAGTAATTTATAAGATCCAATGCTGTACCCATCAGCACACACCTGTTCATTTACAGTTGACTGTTTTTTTTTATTAGTACAAAAATCTCTGACACTTTGATTCTCGACTAGTTCTATATCAGTTATCATTTTAATTAGATGGCTATGTCCACTAGATACTTGCGATCCTATATATTTAGTTCCGTGAATATAAAGTAATATTTCACCATTAAAATTTTCATACTCATAACAATGATGAGTCCAAAGAGGTCCATGTAATTTCACACACATTGGTAAATGTAATAATAAATGTAAATTAATGGATGAAAACTTGACACCATACAGATTTTGAAATTCACGAACAAATCGATGTAGAAAATCTTCAGCAGTTGTAATCATTAGATCTGATATTTCATCAGCACTTAGAAAAAATACGGCAACCATTATTAGTAAATAATGATTAAAGTATTGGGGTTCCATAATTTCTTCAAATACTGGTACAGAGTAATAATAAAAAAAACTTTTCAATTCAGAAGCTTTCCAATGAATTAGATCATCAGTTGTTCTAGGCATACGGTGAATGAATTTCGGTGGTTTGATCAGTTGCAAACGACTATTGATAATGTCTTTACTTTGATACAAAGAAAATGCTTCATTCTTGTATGAACTGTTAAGACATAAATTCAAAATTTTCTTAATCACACCACCATCAACCGCATGCATGCAATCAATACATATTCCACTCATGAAATCAGGCATGAGTTTAGCTAATGCTGTAGGTCCTTTTACGCCGAGTCGAGGATCATCTGGAGTAGCTTGTGAAGCAAAATCTTCACAAATTCTTGAAGTTCGTACTTGAAAGTCATTACAATACGGATAAACTTGTAAATACGAGCGAGGACCTATTTGCATAATTTCACCTTCAAAAAAGCAAACTGGGCATCCGTATTTTGAATTAAAGTTAACAAAATTTAAGCTGTCAATTTTAGCAGGTAAATCACATACTCCCATCAATAGTACACCTCTTACAGTAATTTCTTCACCTCTTGAACAGACAACTTTAATTCCACTCAGTAAACTCTCAAACACAGGTCTAAAGGCGTAGAAGAATGTATTAAAATGTGGTTTTTTATCACCATACCACAACCCTAAAAGTAGAGTATTGAAATTTTTTTTTCTTTCTTCAAACGGTAATTCATTAATAGTAAGGTAAATTGGCCAAACACTTATTTTCGATGATTTAAATACCGGTACACCATCATCATACCAGGTAAATGAAATATTGTGTGGATTCGACAAAAACCCGTTCTCTGTCCAAGCTTTATATAATTCCCCATCATATACATCGGAGATTTTATTGTTTGATCTTGGTCGATTGAATCTTTTTTGTAAAGATTCAAAAAAGTTCTCCCGCTTATACATTTGTTTTAAACTGTTGATTATTGGTAACTCTAAAAAAAAAGAACTTTTCATTTGAGGACACATATCACATAAATCATTCTCATTATTCAGTTGAGTTGCACAGGACGGACAGTAAAAATGTTTTTTGACGTTTTCTTGGTCTAAATTGAAATATTTCTTAAATTTATATAAACTATTTTTAATAAGCCCTTGACGTAAGCAGTGTATTTCTATGACTTTTATTAAATCTTCAATGCATGTCATCGATAAGTGGTGTTTTAAACACATTGCCAAAATTACTAGCATGCTCTCTTGCTTACTTATTTCAGCTCCAATATATAAAGGTAAATCATCATTGACATCATTTTGCGCTGGTCTTTCTTCGTCTTCGTGACTTGAATCTTCATCTTCTCTGATGGGTATTTCGAAAATATTATTAGCATTGTATAAATGTTGATTATGACCTTGATTATCAAATTGTGGATTATCGTTAGGATACAAATCACCTAGTAATCTAGAGAATAATAAAATAGAATTAGTAACAAATGATCGGGGTATTTACATATTTAATTGATAAAGGAAAAAAATATATCTTACTCGTTATTTTCACCATTATTTTGTTGCAGTCTTTCTAAATAGTGTTCAAAATCTGGTAAAATTTCTTGTTGATCATTATGACTAAAAAAATAAATTAACATTAATAAAAATACGATTTTATTAGCATCACAAACAACAACACAGTAATTTCAAATTCAGAATAATTAAAAAAAATTAATAAAATTCTTACATTTGTGGTAATGGTACTTCAGGTTGAAAATTTTGCACTCCAAAATTTTGTCGATTATCATTGTCATTATTATTATTATTATCATTGCCATAATTGTAATTATTATTATTATTAATATTATTATCAATAATAATATTATTATTATGTACAGCTTGGTTATGTTCAAGCTCAATATCACCATTTGCCTCCACATGAATTTCATTTATAAGAGGTCTTAACCGAGCAACATATTGACGATGGCTCGATAAATCTCTCATCGGTTTTCGAGACATCACTTAAAACTTTTCAATTTCAACGGATCAATTTTCACTTTTGATTATGACGACAAGAGAAGAAGATTAAAAAGTACACAAACTTTTTCAGTATGTTGATGTTCTAAAAACAGGTTACGAACGAAAATATGGTGAAGTCACAGTTGTTTGTCATTGTAAAGAATACTATAGTGGATTTTTTTTATTACTGACCAAGTCTACTACTTTTTTTTTTATCAACACCGATTTTTTTATTGATTTAATTTAATATTTAATTGCGGAACAAAAGTTAACAATTCAATCATTTATATTTATATAATGTAAATAAGAAAAATAATCAGACATAAAGTCGATAATACAGAAAATTAGCATTTTAAATTTTAGTAGTCTAACCACACAGCGCCACGTAAAAAAGCGCCGTTACATTCGCAGCATCAAAGGAGGGTAAGAGCAAGGAATTTTAACCTCTATATTTTATAGTTGGCGTCTCTTGAACGTAACCGAAATTATATTGAAAAATATACAACGTATTATTATCAATTTAAAGGAAATTCAATGATTGGAATTTCAATACATGTTAAATTAAATTTTTACATCGTTAATGTTATTGAAAAATTTAACAGTACATTTATTGAAGAACATTGATTGCTTTGGAAGCAGTAGTTATTTGTAACCTACAATATTGTTTTTGCGTTGTCAAGAAATACTTGTCAAAAAATGGGCCGAGGTTGAGGAAAAAAACAATACGCTAGTCTTTGGTGCATGAAGAGTAAAAAACATTTGGTGGTACCATTGTCAACTATAACAATAAAAAATAGGGAAATTGGGAAAATTTTCAATTGCCATAAAGTACCGACCAAGTTATTGGAAACATCAGGTAAGTAAACAAATTTTTCATATTATAATTGATCGTATTTTAGAAGAAAACTAATTGTTAGAAAATATTGTAAAAATTCAAAAAAAAATTTTTTCTAAAAATTGAAAAATCAAATCATTATTGCACTTACTATATTTATATTAAAATAATAACAAAAAAAAAATTTTTAAAAGTATATATAAATAAAATTTTCTCTTTATCATTATGATAAAGATAGATTATAGACACTCTATTCTACATAAATTAATTATTTTCCAGATAATGAAAAATATTTGCAACAAAAAGCAGTTGAAGAGGAAAATCTACAAATCTATCGTAGACGATGCAACAATCAGAGCTGAAAATAAAAAATTGCCAGATAATGTTTGTGATCCGAAACAAAAATCAGCTGTAATACATTCTAACAAGAGAATGATCGATGAAAGGATTGGACAACAGAGCAGTATTTTTGAATTTAAACGGATAAAGTTAGTCCCACCAGCTGAATCAAAAGTTACAGATGCTACGATAATACAAAATTATGAAAAGAATCCTTCGAGTTCAACAGTTAATTCAAATATAATCAATCCAAATGCACTAAATAATTCTATATCAAAAATACAAGAAAGCACAACACCGCATGAAAACCCCCCCGTTCAAACAGAAAATTATTCATCAGGTAACGGTCAAAATCAGACCCAGAATCAAGTTGAACAAAATACATCAACAGTAGATTTATCACAGCCCAAACATATGCGGGAACCTTTCCAAGATCCCTTCAATTTACCTAATCCAATAAATACTTCAGCTATCATTACACCAGTCGATTACACTATTAGTCAGCAACAAAATGAAATCTTACCATCAGGTTTCAATAATAATACACCTGTTGTTCAACCATCTCAATCATCACTTCCGCTTTTGAACTCTCAATTTTCAGAGACTGAACCATACGTTATGACTGTCTTTCATCCCAACAAACAAACACCAACAGTCATCAGTAACACACCGATGAATGGGCAATTAATTACTCAATGTAAGAATTTATTGGGATCAGTAAGTCAAAAGGTGGATTATATATCTACATCATCAGGTTTCAATATTGATAGTTCACAATCAAATCCAACCGGGCCATTCACACAAACTGTAGACTCTTCCTCTGACTTCAATCATACAAGAACTAGATGAAAGTTCCTTATCCACAGCAGTACAAAAAATACCTAGCACCAAAGTGCCACCTAATGCACCTCAACAAATAGCATCTTTTCCTCAAACAATAACTGCGACATCATCAGATGAACAAGCTTTACTTACTCCAACCGATACAGTTTCTAATCACGACAACTTCGAGCCTCCTTCATCTCAACAAATGCATGCGAATGAATTTAAAACTGTGCCAACTACTAAACAAAGTTCACGTCCTGGTACATCTTCAAACAATCGTACAATGAACGCTTCTGAAGCAGATGGCACACTAACTGATTCAGATAGTTCATCTGAATGAAGATTTGAACGGAGAAGGTCTTCCCGTGACAACAGAATTAGTTTCCACAATTAATCGTGGAGAGAGTAAGTTTTATTTACAAATTAATTCAAATTTAATTGCAATTAAATAATTTTTGTATACTTATAGTTACAGCCCGAGATGTTTGGATGCAAAAACAAATTTATCGGTCAATTAAGAGAGGTTATCAACGTCAACAACAAGTTGCAAGTATTGTTGATAAATCATACAAGGTAATTATTGTGAAAATTACAATTATAATAGTTGAAAAAATATTGGTGATTATTTTTCAAAAATTCATCGTCGAAATTCTATTGATTGTTTTTATAAATACATAGTTCAAAATTTTTTTTAATTTCACATAGGTACCAGAAAAATATCAACAAATTGGTGATGATAAAGTAAGTTTTTAATTACTGAAATGCAAAAACCTATATTGTTGTATATTTATTTATATTAATTTTTAAAGGTTGAAATAGCACCTGGGTGCAAATTTTTTATTTCAAAAAACTTAAAGGCTTTAATTGATTTAAAATATGAAGAAACGAATAATTGGGACACGATCGTAAAAGAAATGATGGTGGAAGTCTACGGAAATCACATGATTAATTTCTCTGCTACCGGAAGTAGGAGAAACGCTCGTCCCAAAATTAATCAAAATTTGTTTAACGGATTATTAGGTAATTAATTATTATATTCATTGAAAAAAGTGTTAAATTTAAACGTTATTACTTTGTAGGTTCTCATCTATGTTTTACAAAATATTACACAATAAATCTTGGAAACATGGACAATAATAGTAAGATGTTGAATTTTTTTTTAAAATGCATTTTTTTTAAATTTAACACATCTTACTATTATTGTCCACATTCTCAAGATTTGTTATCTAATATTTTAAACGTTATATTTGTTTCATATTTCAGCATGGATTAATCAAGGCAGGGAAAATTTGATTCCAAGAACTGCTCTTATTCAAGAAATTAACCATATCATATCAAATAAAAGAAGTTATCAGATGAAGCTGCTTAAAAAACAAAATCCTCCAAAGTAAAATTTTCCGCTTGTTATCTTTTATACATTAATAACGTTTTGTTACTTTTTGTTCTTTTTTCCGCGGTGTATTTTATAACCCATTCATTTGTTCTCATTCCATTATAATTATTTAAATAAATTGAAAGATATAATTAAAATATAATCAATCAAGTTCAATTGATATTTAACCTTATTACCCTATTATTAGTAACCTGAAATCAACCTGAAAAGCCTTAATTTCAAACTTATTTCAAGCTGATCACGCTTCTTTCATTGAGCAGTAATTCAACCTGAATAGCCTGACTTCAAGCTATTGTCGAGCTGAATAGCCTGACTTCAAGCTATTGTCAAGCTGAATAGCCTGAATTAATATGTTCACATTCAAACTGAAATTCAGCCTGCTAGTCCTGAAAAGTGAAATAAAACCACTTTTCAGTCTGAGTTCAGGCTCATTTTATAATGTATTTTAAATAGCCGCTTTTTATTTTTTTCAAACGTTGGCTAGCAGCTTATTCAGTTCAGAGTAATGCTAAAACTTTTCGACTCGGGTGGTTAGCAGCTTATTCAGTTCAGAGTAATGCTAAAACTTTTCGACTCGAGTTTTTATTTTTTTCAAACGTTGGCTAGCAGCTTATTCAGTTCAGAGTAATGCTAAAACTTTTCGACTCGGGGAGTAATGCTAAAACTTTTCGACTCGGGTTGTTCTTCTATCGATGTAATACTCGGAAAAAAGTAAACTGTAATAAATAATAGTCGATTTATAATAATAATGATCAACTGGAAAAAATTACCATTTCAAACAGTAAAATCGTAATTTTAACAATTACTTTATAATATTTATCATTTAAATGCTACAATTTATTATTTACATGAAAGAAAATACTATTCCAAACAGTAATATTCGAATATTCGCTATGTGAAAGTCGAAAATGTTAAAGTATAATAATTAAAAATTTGGACTTTGATATTTATTATTTCGTACCTAAAAAATGATCGCATGATATGTACAAAATATAAACTACAGTTACTAAATTTTTATACAAGCAACGTCAATATTCACAAATTAAAATGGTAAATTTTAAACGCAACGCTAAAAATCAAACTATAATTATTGATTTACTTGGACTGGTAAAATATATATTTTAAGAGTAGAATTTTTATGGTTTCAAATTTTAAATTCTCCGAGTATGAGACCTTCCTCTTCTCCTCATAGTATAGACTGAATATTGAAATGGCAATTTTTACTGTTTGAAACTAATTTTTTAAGATGAGAGAGTCGTTATTTATTATCTTGACAGCTACTAATCACATTTTCGATATTAAATTATAAATTGTGGCTTTTACACTTTCTACATTAAATTGAAATGACTTTCTACATTAAATTGAAATCACTGCTTGAAACTATGAAAATTAACCGGAATCCGAGTGAATTTTACAGTTTAATTTTTTCCGTGTATCTACTCGTGCACACTCAGCAGAAAAATTTATAACTTACAAAGGCTTCAACTATTATAATAAATTACCGGACAATATAAGACTAGAAAATAGATTAAAAAACTTTAAACGACTATTGAAGATCAAACGAACTTACCTGTAAGTGATGTTTGATTGTAATTATATTAGAGTCTTGTTCGAGATGATTACATTGTAGTACCGTCAGTTCTACTAATACAAGCCACAAATTTTAGATTTTAATATTTAAGTTTTCCCGGTACTGACTATCGCGCGCTCTGCCGTCACTCTTCATATAGTTTAAAGCTCCAAGTTCGGATTAATAAACGAAAATTTTACTTGCCTTCTGGGTGGGATCAATTTTTATTGATTGGAAGGGATGTAATCATCTCGAACGAGACTCTAATATAATTACAATCGAACATCACTTACAGGTAAGTTCGTTTGATTTTCAATTATATTACGAGTCTCGTTCTTCGAGATTACATTGTAGATGTTCAGAGGTTCTATTAACAACCCCAATTTTTTTTTTGTTTTTTTTTCAATTTTCTGTTTATTAAGTCTTACACAAAACTTCATCACCCTAGCCCCTGTCTTCTCCTAGCACTGATGTGACAAACAGGCTTTTTTCCCCGTCTATGGGTCTCTTATAAAATTTCGCGAACACTTTGGATCGCTCCGACCATCCTGCCGTGCTTTTGATGATCGCTAGGTCGATTTCTCTTACTTCAGCTGAAGATGTTGCTGCGTGTCTGGTACTATGAGCAGTGAACTGTTCATTGACTCCTGCTGCCAATAAACACTGTCTTATCCAGCGCCTTATAGATTGCGAAGTTGCACGGTGAAAAGGTTTTTTAAAAGTAATTAAGAGATGATCCGTTTCACCTCTGATTTTTTTTTTGTTCTTTTTATATAGCTCACAAGAATGCTTGCAACGCAAGCGGTTTTTCTGTTAACAAAAAACTGTAGTGTAAAACAAGCCTGTGGAGCCCCCACCCGCGACGTCTTGATCTGGTCCGTGATTTTAATTCTGATGCCAGTTTTGATTATGACAATATTACTGATTTTAATTAATGATAAGGTTTGGACCCTTTGAGCTGTTGCCAGAGCTAGAAGGCAAACTAATTTAAATGTAATCTCTTTTAAAGTTAATGACTCAGTTGGTCTTAATTTTTCGGCCCACTCCAACAAAACGTCTGAATTCCAAGTACTGTCGTACTTCGGCTTAGTGGGTCTTATCTTATAGACGCCCTTAAAAAATCAACAAATGTCCGGATCTTTTCCCAGATCTACATTGCTTATTAGATTTATGGCCGATCGATCAGAATTAAGAGTGCCATATGAAGCTTTCTGATGAAAACGTACCGCCAGGTATTTTAGGAGGTTCCTGACACTGACAGCCCAGGGGTCTATCTGCTCCTCCTGACAATATATCCACCAATTTTTTAGACTTGAATTATATTGGTTGATTGTAGACTTAGTTAAAGATGCGATGAAGATTTCAAAAGCTTCCTCTGGTAGTTGCTTTTTCCGGTATGCCTGCCGGATAACTTCCCTGCCACCAGGGAAAGGTGTTTGCTCAGAGGATGCTCCAGTGACCTACAGGGAGATAAAAGTAAGTTAATTGATGGTAAGAATATTAGTGGTTCTTCAGTCAGCATTGCTGTAAATACGGGGAACCAAGGTTGTGTAGGCCAGTAGGGGATCACTACAATCCCTTCCGCTCTGTCTAGCCTGATTTTCCGAAGGACTCGCATTACCATTGAGAACGGCGGAAATGCGTAGAAAAAATAGTTTCCCCAATCCATTGTGAACGCGTCTATACAAAAAGCTTCCGGGTCTCTTTTCCAAGAGCAGAATTTTTGTATCTTCGCGTTGACACGCATTGCGAAGAGATCGATCTCTAAATTATTCCACTTTCTTGCTATTTCCCCGAAGAAACTATCCCCGAGTTCCCATTCTGTATCAATGTTCGACCTTCTCGATTCCCTGTCCGCGTCGGTATTTTCTTTTGACGGAATATACGACGCGAAAATCCAAAGTTTTCTTTGCTCGCACCACTGCCAGATGGTTCTCGCTAGCCTGTTTAACTCTGGGTACTGAATGCCGCCTAGTCTATTAATGTACGCAATCGCCGTGGTATTGTCGATTCTCAACAATATTTCAGCATTTTTGTACACCTGAGCAAAACATTTTAATCCTAAGAAAGCTGCAATTAACTCTAGATGATTAATGTGCAGCTTCCTCTCTGCTTCAGACCAAAACCCTTGCGCGTTCTGTCTATTACAGTGCGCTCCCCAACCTAAGAGAGACGCATCAGAGTATATTTCCGTAACAAACCGAAAAGATCGAATTGGACAGGAAGCTGTGGGTAACTTGTTTAACTATCAAGTCAATTCATCTTTTACTGGACTATTTAACATCATTGTCTGATCAAAATCCTGCTCGTTCATTATCAACGCTAGAAATTTTTCTCTTTCAAGGATTTTTGTATAAAGCAATCCGTACGATACCCCAGGACATGCCGCGACTAAAGTACCTAAAAGACCCGTGAATTCTCTAATTTGGCAGTGATTTGCCCGTAGAAGTACCCGAATGGTCTCTGTCAGCTTACTCTTTTTATCCACAGTTAGGGATAACGACATATTTGTTGAATTAATTATAAACCTTAGATACTTGCAGCATTTTTGAGGCTCAGCACGACTTTTTTCTTCGTTAATAATGAACTCTAATCTGGTGAGAATATACCTAGTAGTTTCAACATTTGTTAGACAGCCTTCCCGAGATCATCAAGGCACAAAAAATCGTCTATGTATGCTGTTGACGTTAGACCCTTCTGTCTCAACCAGTGTAATACTGGTTTCGTCAGTTTTGTAAAAACATACGGGCACGTACAAAGCCCAAACGGGAGACAACAAAATTCATAAATTTGGCCCTTCCAACTAAATCGGAGAAATTTTCTGCATGATTGTTTTACCGACACCAAGAAATATGCGTCTTTGAGATCTAAAGTACACATAAAATAGTTTTTAAAAATTAATTTTACGGCCGATCTCAAGTCTTCGAGCTTAAAATGGGACGTTTTAATGAATTTATTTAGGGTTTTAAGATTTAAAATAAATCTCTTTGATCCATTAGGTTTTGCTACGAGAAAGAAAGGCGACAGGAACTGACCCTCTACTGGCTTACATTTAACAATAGCTCCTTTTGATAACAATTTATCAATTTCTCTATGGATTAACATTTCATCATCCACTGGAAATTTAACCTCTTTCGTCCAGCTCAATGTCTGTGGCGGAAGAGTAAGAAAAGGAATGACAACCGATCTACCGGCTCCTTATTGTCATTTAAAACCATCGTGATAGATTTACCCAGTGCCGCCATCGCAGAACCGACCAAGTTCTGTTCTACAATAAACAGTTTGTCTCTTTTGACACCTGTTTCATTTAATGAGGCCAGAACTTCCTCGTTCAGTTCTGGAGCCTCTAGATTAATATTTCCTTTGCGGGAATATTTATCTACTATAACCTCTTTTGTCTCTTTTTTCAGGCCTTCAGCCATCCATGTGGGCCACCTAGAGACCAGGCTTTGGTGTAAATCTAACAATTCTTTATTGGTTGCAGAAGGATTGTCTCCAAGGACAGTCTCGGTTTCCTCATCAAGCATATTGACCGCACTCTCGCCATCTTCAACTGCCGATGGCGGTATTATCTTTGCTGTCTTATCAACTGAGACCTCAGATGCCTTATCTTCGACCACTGGTGCCTCTCCAGAACCCTCTGATTGCTGATCAACAACCTTGTCATCTTGATCATTAGCCGACCTATTTTCATTGTTCTGTGCAGCTTTTTGCTGATCATCTGAAAATAATTTTTCTATAAAAATCATGCACTAGTGATTTTTGTCGCCTACGTACAAAATTTACTAGCCAGAATGCACGTTCATGTCTCACTGTTCGAGTACATGACGCCAGCATACACAAAATTGTTCCTGTATACCTTTACGCATATACAGATCTGACAATTAACTTTGTAATATATATTAATTTTTTTATTGCTATAATTTACATTACCTTTTTTAGAGAAAATTTTTTCTCTAGTCTCCTTTATAAATTCGCCAAGAATTTGTTCTAACCTACAAACACGTTTGTTGATATCTCTATCTTCATCTCGATCCCTACTCCGCTCTCTACTCCGTTTTTTACTCTTTCCCATGTTAGAGAAATTTTTTACTTCTGATTAACAATTTAATCTGCTTCTTTTATTCCTTTTTTTAATTAAAAGTGACGCTGTAAAAATATCTGCTTGCAACTTGTACTTACACAAAAAACGTTATGAAGAGTGACGGCAGAGCGCGCGGTAGTCAGTACCGGGAAAATTTTAAATATTAAAATCTAAAATTTGTGGCTTGTATTAGTAGAACTGACGGTACTACAATGTAATCTCGATGAACGAGACTCGTAATATAATTAAAAGACTATGTTAAAAATACGTATTGACAAAGAAACATTTACTTGATTTAGCAGACTATATTTGTTATAATCTGTAAACTGTTTTAAAAATTTTCTTTTAAATGTAAAAATTGAATAGCAAATTGCTAATAAATAAAGATTATTATTATTATTAATTAATATAACTTTAAATGATATAAAAAATGTAAAAATATAAAGAATTATAAAGATATTTATCATTATCATCCATCTGACTACAGAGTATTGTCTAAAGTATTTATACAATAATAATTAAATGTTATTCAACATATTTTCACTAGAAATAAAATCCCAGTGTAACTTAAATTTTTCAGTAAATAAATTATTTATTGCTGACACATTTTTCCATCAACTAAAAGAAGAAACTTTTTAATAAAAATTTTATTTATTTAGCATTTGTATGATACCACCCGGAAACACTTTTCATTTTTTCATAGATGTCAATTACAGTCGATTACTCTTATCTTCGATCATTGAAGTTTGTAAATATTTATCGTCTTTATCTACACCAATCATTACTCATTATTATCATTCATTATTACCATTATTCTACTATGTTATGTATATTGTACTACTACCTATTGCGTTTTTTTTAGTAACATTAATGTTTCAGCGTAATTATGTCAATCGATTTACTTTCCGAAGTTTCCTTCTTCGAACGATAACGAATTTTGCGAAATAAGTATAAACTTTAACTGTTTATGTTTTTATCACTTATTTTGATAGAATTGGAGTAATCAAAATAATGAAAATAATATAAGAGGGGATAAAAAGTCCTGAGTTAAATCTGGGGACTCCCAGCGCTTGTTCCACTCGCTTAAAAGCGCCGCACTCATTAGCTCATCATCCATTCGCTGTTTCTATCGTGACTCGCTAATTACATAACAGTACAAAATGAAAATTTATTTTTTTATTCTTGTAATAAATTTTTATTTTATTTTAATAAATTCTCTGGTAATTGAAAAAAAAACCGAACATGGTAATTATTGAAATTTAAATTTAAGTCGTAAAAGTTTTCTTTAATTATTTTCTAAAACTCTAATTTTGCATTGTTATTTATTTAATTTTTATTAATCGAAAAGTCAGTTTTTAATTATTATATTTTTGTTATGGCATTAAGAAATTTATGAAAAATTTACTGTACAGTTATTAAAAAATTTTTAATTTTCTTAGCGGGAATTTAAAAATAAAAATAACATCGGATTGTATGAATTTGTTTTTAAAAATTAATAATTAGAGTGTCCTAGGATTATAACGCGTCAAGAATGGAAGGCAAGAAACGTAACGGAGCATCAATTATTATGGATTCGGCCAGTTCCTTACGTAGTGATCCACCACGGCGGAATTCTCCATTATTGTTACGACATAAAAGAGTGTTCTGTAATCGTAAAATCTTATCAAGATCTGCACATTGATAGCAATAAGTGGATTGACATTGGATACAATTTTGTCATCGGAGAAGATGGAAACATCTACGAAGGTCGCGGATGGAATTTTGTGGGCGCTCATGCTCCAGGATTCAATACTCAAAGCATCGGAATTTCAATTATTGGAGATTTTTCACGTGGGTAATTTAAATTATAAACAAGAAATTTTTCAAAAGTAATTAAAAACTTTTTTTTATTCTATTACACAATAATTAAAAAGTAGACACTTTATCAATTTTTGATGTTTTTAATAAATTAATCGCTAAACAATTTTTTAAAAAATTTATCAATAATATTTTAGAATTTCTGCTAAAAGAATTAAAAAAAAAAATGATTTAAAATGACTTATTTATTAGTAAATTATAGCTTAAAAAGAAAAAAGCATGTTTTGATAGCAAACCAAATTAAAAAGTGAAAAATAATTTTTAATGATTCAGAATAAATTTAATTTAAGAACAAAAAAAAATAATTTTACTAAAAAAACAGCGTGGATCACTTGATAAAATTATAAACTTAGTCAATCATTGCAAATATTTTCCACACACTGAAAAAAAAAATTAACTTGAATCAAGAAAAAAACTCTTGAACTAAGAAAATAATTTTGAAAAAGTTCATTGTCTTGAATCAAGCCGAAAAATTTTTGAATCAAGTAAAATTTACTTAAACCAAGAAAAATTTCTTAGTTTAAGAAATTTCCTACTCAAGTCAAAAAGATAAAATTCTTCAAAATTTTTTACTTGATTCAACTAAATTTTTTTTTCTGTGGAATATCGCAATCAAATAATGTGGAAGTAGGACTAGTATTTATTACCTACTGACGAAAAAATATATCTTTTATTGATAAATATTTGTATTCAATCAATTCATCACAATAATCTGCAAATATTATGTTGATAACGTTTATTTCTGTATGAATTTAGTGAATAAGACTATTGACACTCGTGTGTTAGCGCACACGCTCTGCTCGTTGTGGCAACCTTCTTACAGTCAAATGCCCCATCCGAACGATTACAGAGCTTAACATTATTGTTAATTAGTGATGTCTCCTTTTTATAGAAAGCCATTTTTTTTTTATTAACAAGAACATAACGCTAATTTAATTATTAAAAAAAAATAAGATGTATTATTAACTTTTAAAATAAAAGCGCTTTTATTAATTATTTGTATTATTTAGACAATTTAGCAAATTAGATTCAAATATTTTGTGTCCGCATTGTGGGCGTGCAATTAATTTTTTAATGTATTAAATTTGTTACAGATTTTAATCCAAATAAAAATGCACTGAGAGCGCTGACTGAAATAATAAAATGTGGAGTGTTGCTAAACAAAATAAGTATTAATTATCAAGTGATTGGGCACCGTCAAGCCCGAATTACTGCTTGCCCTGGTGAAGTTTTTTATAATTACGTTCAATCAATGCCAAGGTGGACATCTACTCCTGTACCTGTTTACGTTGATGCTAATAATTATAATTATAGTAATAAAAATAATAATGATTCTAGTCTGAATAATAAAATTGATGAAAAAAACTAGAAAACTTTTGCTGAACTTTATTTCTTCTTAGCAAGCTCGTAAAATTATAATAATATTATTATCTTATATTTATTGCTGTTCGTTGCTGACATTCTGGAGGTCTTCACGAATGTAGAGAGTGACCATACGGTTAACAGCAAAATCATAACTGTCACTTTCGCCGCGTACGCAAATATCTATACTTGAGTGGCCTTCACCTTCTAAATCTGGGCTATAATCTCTTACCTAAAAAATTAATATTATCATAATTATGATCATTGATCAATATCAATAATTAATGATTAATTATGATAAAAAATGATTGATTTTAATTTAAAATAAATTATTTACTTGAATGGGTATGTACTGCTTAAAATGTTGGTTTAATTCTGGAATGCAAACTTTTGTACCGTAAGGGATTTCCGAATTTGTGTCCATTGCTGCTGTTACGTATTCATCTCTGCCGTCTAAAAAATCCTTAAATAATTATTGTTTATTAGTAATTAATTAATAATTAACTATTTACGGATTCTAAATAAGAAAACTTTAGCTTAATGATTTTTTGTTTTTTTTAATCGTACTGTACATAGTTAGGGTACTTTTTAAATAAATTTTAAAAATCACAGTGCTATCACAGGATTCATTATAAATAATTTAATGGACAAATGTGACAGAACAAATTTATCGAAACAACAAACTATTCAAAACTCTTCCAAAAATTTAACATAAAAAATTGACCATCACTAAAAAATATATAAAACCGTGAAAAAGCATAAATTCTTGTCAAGACCTTTCTGATGATACCAAATTAAACTATAAAAATTCCTAAATAAAGAAAAAAAATGTATATTTAGAATTTTAATTTGAATATTAAAAGTTCGCTTGAAAGAATCTGAAGTAATTCACTAATAAATTAAAAAAAAATTATGAGCGACCTTTCAAAATTTGAATTTTGAACTGAAACTTTCAGAAACTTATTTTTTTTTGTCTATAAAATTATATCGTAATGAGAAAAAAAATTAAAAAAAAAAATTCGATTTTTGATAAATTTTGAAATTTAAAAAAATTTGGAGCGACCTCTTAAAAATTTTTTTTTAAGCTGTCCTTTGGAGAGGGCTCTTAAAACGTCAAAAACTAACATTTTTTCGCTTGAGACTTAAAAAAAAAATAGTCGGTTTTTTTTTGGGCCACCCTAATATAAATATACTGGCAATAATAATTTTACCCTGGATAAAATTTTATCTTGGATTGAAAAACTGACACTTAGGGCCAGTTTTTCAATCCGACATAAAATTTTAGCCGAGATAAAAGTACTGCCATTATGATAAAAAAATAAATAATTCAGCACAGTGATATTGCCTACAAGTAATTCTCCCTGATTTCAGTCACTTATTTTGAATTAAAATAAATAAACATTAGCCACATGTCACAGAAATATTTACCTCTAATTGTGACAACTTCCTGATTGTAAATAAATAAAATGAAAATTAGGTAAATGGATGACCCTGAAGGAGATCCCTGCAACTTCCCGCTAATTCCATACCTAAGCGCTTGAAATTGCACTTATAATGTTGTTGAGCTCTTCAAGCTCCAAATTACAATTCATGTGTTATTTTGAGCTTTCTGAGCTCAAAGAGGTAGCTGTTCTAATGCTTTTGAGCCCTTCGAGCTCATATCTTGCGTTCGACATATCTATTATTAATTTATAATTGTGTTAATTAAGTTAAAATAATTTAAATGACACAATAAGAGATTATCATTATTTTTATGATATATTTATTTATTTTTATTTAAATAAACGACCAAATTTATGGAGAACTAACTAAGAGCAATATCACATCGCTGAATTATTTATTTATTTTTTTTTTATTATATTGGCAGTATTTTTATCTCGGATAAAATTTTATCCCGGATTGAAAAACTCTAGATTAAAAAAATCAATTTTTGACATATATATCTGTGTTAGTAGATATCTTCATACTTCAAAAAAAAAAGTGGAATAATAAAACTGCTATTTTTTATAAATGTAAAATTTTTCGAGAATTTTAAATATAAATAATACAACAACATACAGAAAAAAAAATGTTCTCGAATCAAGTTAATTTTTTTAGTGCATCTTTTAAATTATTTGACATTTTTTAAATTAAAGATAAAAAATTCACTAGATATTTAAAGAATAAATATTGAGTTTTTCAAAAAATAATCAAATTGTAAAATTTTACACACTATTTTTTTGCAAACAATAAGTTAATAAGTGACTTATTCATAAAATATTAAAATTTAAATTACCTGAAGAGTTTTCAACTTTTTTCCCCTCACATCCAAATAATCAGAAGGTTCATCGCTAGCAAAATCAGGGTAATACGCAGTCAATGATACATTGTAGTATGGACAACCGATGCACTTTAAACTTGGATTTAAACAAATTTCTAGAAGTGCAAAAAAATGTGTAATGAACTTATTAATTCACTTTATTAATTGATTAAAAAAAATTATTATAAAAAATTTACCAGCACATTGAGTTAAAAAAAAGCTAATAGCAGACAGAACAATTATCTTAACACTTTCATTGCTACTTAAACGAAACATTTTGTGATTATTCAAAAAAATATCGGTTATTTTTCAATAAGAGTTATTAACAGTATTGTTGTCAACAGTTAAATGATCATTATTAGCTTGATTATAAATCATAATTATAAATTGAGTTGTGTAACTACATTGTTCTGAATTATGTGACATATTTTTAATTTAAAAATGCTTATGTTGCATGTTTTTATTTCATCATTTGTTTCATAACAATATTTTTACTTTTATAACTTCATGACGATTATTTTATATCACGATGAAATAAAATCATTTTTTAAAATATCAATTAATAATTGTTTTTATTTTCGTTCAAAATTAAATTTTTGTAAAAATTGAAAATTTTAAATCTAATTGAAAAATTTAATTTTGCACTTTCGTTATTTTACAATAAATTTATTCAAAGAATAAAAAATCAATAATAATATTAAGAATTTGTAACCTATAATTCTTTAAATTCTAAAGCTAAATTTTTGCAAACAAAGCATGAACGGATTATTGAGTAGAAAATTTAATTTCCTACAAGAAATGTTTCTCATAATTTTTGTATCAGTTTCTGATTTGTGAACTCTAATTACGGTCGAGAAGTAAAGCGTATCATAAAATTGATGGATGATTTTTAAAGTAAATTCAATTTTCTACAAAGAAGATCTCATAACTTTTCATATTTTCAATATTTTCCTTAAAAAATCAATTTTTAACTGTGGTAATATTTTCAGCTACCCTGTGCAACTAATCAACCATTTCAAAAATTTTTTTTCTAACTTTTAGATGTAAATTGCGATAAAAAAATTAAATGTATGAAAAGTTGATGAAATACTTTCAAAGAAAATTTCAGTTTCTACAAAAGAGGTATTCTATGATTTTTTTATTTATTTATTTATCAACATTTATGCCAAGGCTCCATAGGCCGAATGGCAAGCTAAAAAATACATAAACATAATAGATTTTCCATATTTTCCCTCGAAAATGAATATTAAACAATCATTTTTTTTAATGCCCTAAACAACTTAAAAAAATAAGAAATTTTTATTTTACTGATGTAAAACCTACAAGAAATAGTCAGGTTAGCTTACTAGAAATTTAAAGCGTGAAGATCTGACGAAATTCCAATTTATAAAAATCGTGGTGAAACCAATATAACTTCTCCATTTAAATAACAATTTTCGACCGAGATAATTTTTTTTTTTTACATTAAAAATTTTAAAACTAATTGAAAAATTTATTTCTACAAATTTTCATGACTATTATTGTATAAGGTAAAAGACCCCATTAGTGGCAGCTTTAACCCCTATTAATGGCACTTTTTCTTTCAATGAGAAAATGTTCTACTTGGAAAAAAAATTAAAAATTTTTTTGATCCAAAGGTCTTAAAGATTAGAAATAATATATTCATTATTGAAATTAATGATTTCATTAATTGAATAAGTACCAAAATCAAAGAAAGTGTCAGTAATGGGGTCCCCGCCACTATGGGATCTTTTACCCTATCCGCCGGAAAATAAAAAAAAAATAATCTTAAATTCGCTATTTTTTATTCCAAAAATTAATTACTGAAAGTAATATTAATTAAAATAATTAATTAATTCACGTGTTTATCTAATTAATTAATTTAAATTACAACTAATTAAAATTTTTAATCAAGTTTGAAAATAAAAAAAGTTAATTCACGATTATAAGGGGTAATATACAATTAATTATTACAAGAAGGTAACAAATTTACGAAAGACAGTCTTTAGAAGTTTAGAAGTAGTCTGATGAATATTTTATAGGAAAGTAAGGTTGTTATTCTAACTGTCCGGGTAATGAATTATTAAAGAGACTAGACTAGGCCACGTGGAGGACCTATCCACGAGCTTACAACCCCACAACTCACCACCACCGTGAGTTCCATTCCATTATTTCATTATTATTGTCATGCGATGTTATATGTCAGGCAGTTTTGTGCCGGACATTATCGAGTTGCATTCGTTGTCGATATTCTTGCCCTTACCCTTTACAACTCTATTTTTTAAAATAATTTTCAATAATAATAATACACATTAAACTTAAAACCGTTAATTTGAAAAATTGTGATATAGTAAGTTCTTCATATCACAAGTGAATCTATCATGAAGAAAAAAAATGGCGGTAAATATTTACAGTTTTTTGTATTGAGTGCTGGATAAAATTTAAGAGAATAAATTTACACTTCTGTTAATACAATATACTATTATAATAATATTAACAGTTTTTATTATGAATTATGATGTGTGATAACAGTTATTAATGTCTCATTTTTCTGCGAACGGCTGACAGCTTAAATATTATAGTAATTAAGTTTAATTGATTGTTATTACTGGTAACAATCGAATGAATTCATCATTTTGTTATTATTCGCAAACAAGGTAATCATTTTATTTTTACTTCCTTATTATTCTTACACAGAAAAAAAAACTTATTGCACCAAGAAAATTTTAAGGAAGACGAAAATTATTTTGGAGCAAGAAGAAATTTTCTAGGCTCAAAAAACCTTGACTTTATTCAAGAAATTTTCAATCTTCCTTAATATTTTTTTTAACCAAGAAAATTCACGCTCTAGTCAAGAATTTTTTTTTTCAGTGTACAAATTATTCATTTTTATTGTTAACGATTATCACGAGCTAAATGTTTTTTGCATGAAAAAGTAAATGTTTTTTTTTTTTGTTTTTTAATTTTTAGTTATTAAATTGATATAACTTATAATAAAAAATCTTATAAAAAAAAATGTTCCGCGATTTTAAGCTAAAAAATATACTAGTGATTTAATAATTAACTTCTACACCAAAAAAACTGCTTAATTCGAGAAAAATATTCTTTTTAAAATTTTACTCTTGCTTCAAAATGTTTATTTCGAATATTTACTCAAAAATTTAAACAACCACGTATACTTTTTTTTTAACAACACTTATTTTTTTTTTTTTAATTTGTTTAAAGTCGCATAAACTACTAAGGTCATGAGCGACTACGGTAGGGGGTAAACTTTTGAGATTAGAACTCGTTTTATTTTTTGGGCTGAGCAGAATAATACACTTAAATATTGAAAATATTCATTGGTGTACGCCGGACTCGAACCCGGTCCAATGCTTTGGTAAGCAAGGGCCGCATCCGATAGGGCTACTGCGCGCCTAGATTTAACAACACTATTTATATTTTACCCAAAAATTTTAAGAAAAAAAGTTATAAAAATTCAAAATTTGAATTCTGACTAAAATATAGGAGATACGAAAAAGTTATAGAATACCTTCTTTGTAGAAAATTTAATTTTCTACTACAAAGATTCTTGTCGATTTTTTGTATCTTTAGGGGGTATTCTGGTCTAGAAATTTGAAAAAAATTGATTTTTCTTATGTTTTCAAAGCCTAACCCTTTAAAAATATGTCTTTAGAAGGATTTTAGAAAATTCGAATTATTTTCGGAGATATAGCTGTTTTTTTGACGCGGCATCTAAACCGGCCTGGCCGGAACTAGACTGCGAAAAACTTTACGCGAAACTTTAAGGTAGTTGGATCGTGCAAGGCATATTTCAAGAAAATCATGAAATTTTTTTTATCAATAAATAAATATATTGATAATTCACCACTAAAATTTTAGATCAATTCATCACACCGTTAGTATGAAATCTACTTGCGTCACTCGAGTGGTACGGAAAATTTCATACTAATTTTACCATTTTTTTACACCTCTACGTGTAAAAGATGCAATATCGAAAATTAATTACTAAAAAACGTTGTGGTGAATTGATCTGAAATTTTGGTGGTGAATTATTAGTATATTTATTTTTCGATAAAAAAAATTTCATAATTTTCTTGAAATATCCTTTGCACGACCTAACTACCTCATACGCGTTTTTCTTGAAACTGCCACGGAGAAAAAAATTTTGCTATAGGAACTCTATAGTAGTTAGTTAGTTGTAAAAAGTTCCAGTAGGTTAACGTATTTTTATAGTAACAATACCGTTTGGCTCCTGCAACTCTACATCGTTGAGCTCTGAGAGCTAAACGTTATTTACCTCTCACAACTCTACAGGATCGTTCTGAGACTATAACAAATTTTTGGAAGTCTGCTTAATAATTTTTTTTTACGATTTAGCATTGATAATCCACAGATTCGGTAGAATCTGGCGCCAAGTTCCGTTCAAATTCGTTGTAAACGGAGCGCGAGACTACCGACTGTGTTTACTGTAAGCAGAGCGGTATTTTGAGGTTGCAAAATTTTATTTAATTCTACGGTACTTCTTGTTCGTAAATTTTATATTATAAAAGTAGTTCATGCTTTATTTTACTGATATTAATTAATTATATTCAATTATAACAATTAATCTACTTGAAATTATTAAATTTTATCAGCACAAACTATAGCAAGCTCAAAAATTTCGATCCTGACTTTTTTTCTATGTAAAAAGTGACATGCCACAGACTAAATAATTCGAGAATTCATGGTAATCTTCCAATAGATGGGAAACTACAGTTAAAAAAATACATTTCACAGCTTGCATCTACATCCACCAGGGTGCGCTGGAATTGTTTTTACATAAACTGTAGCTTCAAGGGGATAGTTTGCTATAAAAAATACAGCCAACGCGAGATTTAAGTTGGTACCAATTGTAAATTTTTAGAACGTACTTGGTGTGCGTCATTGTGTATTTCAATTTTTTTAAAGTCCTAGTAAATAGATTTTACAAATTTCATTAAAAGTAAAATATTTTGCAACCACGCACACTAAATACGTTCCAAAATTTTTTTTTTAATTTTCAAATTTACAATAAAATTTTTTTTAATTTCCGAAAATCAAATACAATCATATCGGTTACTTGGATTTTTTTATTTTTTTATTTTATATCTTTTTGTAAAGAAAAAAGAAATTTTTTTATCTTGATAGTCTTATGAACGTGGACTTGGCGCGATTTTTTTACAGTGAAACTGTTTTGTTCAGATTTAATAAATACATGCGGCAGAATGAATTTATATTGCTAACAATAATTGTATATGAAAAATAAGAATAGTATTATAATAGAAATAAAATAATAATAGAACTTATGTTACAAATAAAAATTATTTGTAAAATAAAAATATGGTCGTCACAAAATTATCTTATTTTCTTAATTATATCAATAAATATTGGACATAAAATCATTACCGTATATGCACAAGAAAAGATAAATAAACGAAAACAAATTTTATTTTGTTTTAAATGGGGTCTTTTTAATGTATTCCGATAACTTATTACTTATCACAATATATTCAACTAATAAATTAAATTAACAGTCACTGCAAATGAACCTTGAAAAACCATAAATACAAAACTTTTCTAACCAAATTCAATTTGACAAAAAAAAAAAAAAAAAACCTATTTCCTTAAATAAATAAATGGGGAACTTAATTGTCCTCATATATTTTTAATAATATGGATTAGTAACAAAATAATTCTGTTTGTCATTTTAGAAGGTTATGAAATATGTCAGCGCACTCCACTACTGCGCAACGTAGAGCGCTCCCAACTATACCGTTTGGCTCTAAGAACAATCCCGTAGAGCTCTGAGAGCTCAACAACATTGAGTTATCAGAACTAAATAACATTTTGTTACTGTAACTCTACAACGAACAGTAAACTGTGTATAGTTGTGGTAACTCTACAGTTACGTTACCAGAACGAAATTTTTTTTTCCGTGTGTCTTTTTTAAAACGATACCCACGATTTCTCAACTTCTACTGAAACGAATTACTTGAAATTTGGCTTGAGTCTTCTTTAAAGACTTCTCTATTACATAAGCTAGCCTCATCCTCGAATTTCAGTATTTACTATTTTTAAAAAATTCGGAAAACTCAAAAAAAGTGGCACAAAAATTAATTTTTTTTTTTTCAGATCGTTGCTATTTTGTGATAATTTTTTTTCACTTTTTCTTAGTTAGTACGATAACGGCATTACTCTAGATTAATAATCTTTTTTATTTTTTTTTTTTTCGATTGCCAGGAAGTTTAGAATCGTGGGTGTGATCGCGTGTCAATTTTTTGACCCTCACTTCATCAGCTGATAACTTTTGAATTTTGAATTTTTTTACTTTTTTTTTCTTTCTGTATTTGTGAAATATTAATAAATATCCTATAAAAAATCTATCGTAAAAATATTGATAGTCTTTTTTTTACGGCACTTCAAAAATGACCTTAAATTCGAGGTTCTAGACCAGAATACCCCCTTAATATTTTAACTTCCAATTTTAATTTTAAATTTTCACATCTAATTTTTCCTCAAGTTGCTCTATACAAATTATTTTGATCAGAATATATAGAAAAAAATTGTAATCAAAATTACGGTTGAAGTATTGAAAATACAAAAAAATGATAAGAAATCTTTTTGTGGGAAATTTAATTTTCGAGAAAAAAGCTAATATCAATTTTTTGATATCTCTAATAATTTACTCATAATCTTGATTTTAATCCTTCCAAATTAATGTTTCTATGTAGCAACTTTATTCAAATTAATTATTCTTTCTGGAGGATTAAAATAGAGGGTAAAATTTATTCACGATATTATCGACTTATTTTTAGAATATCAAAGATTCCCTGATTTCTGTTATTTTTTTTTATCATCAAAAATAAGCTTATAACTCTTTTCAGAAAAAAAGGAAGTTTTTTTTTAAACTAAAAATATTAGAGATTTAGATAAAGCGAAATTGTTGTTAAATTTGAAGAATAGTATTTTTTGATGTCGAATTTGATTGTACCTCACGAAGACAATATGCTCTTGATCTTAACATTTTGAATCTCTTTTTGCTTAAAAAATGATTTTCATGACGAGAATTTTTTGAATGAAGACAAGGTTCTCTTAAAAAAATTTTTTTTTGGATTACAAATACTTTTCTTGAATCGAGTAGTTTTTTTTAGTGTACACTAATTTAAGAGTAGAAAAAATTAAGTGAATGCTGACATAGTTTCGCACTCATTTTTAAAATTAATAAGCTCTAGAAAAATTAAAACTAAATTTTTCTTCGAAAAAGAAATGATTTACAATCTAATTAAAAAATTTTTTCTTATAATTTTTTAAATTAAATATTAAAATAAATTTTTTTAAAAATCAAATACCAAAAAAAAGATAAATTATGAAGTTGTATATTTACGTTTTGAAGTTTGATTAATCCTAATGATTTTTTAAAAAGAAAAATTTATTTTAATTAGAAAATTTGTAATGATAATATTTTTATAATCATGTGTTTTCTTAATTCAATACAATTTTTCAACTATTTGCTAAGAAAATTAAAAATTTTGAAAAATTAAGCAGTTTTTATTCTCAGCCCAACTTTTTTATCAAAATTATCGTAATATTGAATTAAAAAGCGAACATTTATTGTTAAATTTCTGTATTATATTTGAGTAGAAAAAGTCTTGATTTAAGGAAATTTTACTTGATTCAAGAATTTTTCTTCTTGATTCAAGACAATTACCCTCTTCAAAATTATATTCTTGGTTCAAAATTTTTTCTCTTGAATCAAGTTAATTTTTTTTTCAGTGTATAAGCTGTTAGGTCTGTTCAAAGGGTTTAAATAAATTAATTGAAATGATGATTTTTCATTCAAAAACCAGAAAAAAATTCTAAAAGAATCATTTTATTATCGACAAAAATTTTGTAAAAATTATATATATTGTAAAATTGGTATTTTTGTACTGGTTCTATAAACAGGTGTCTTTACACCTCGATAGAATTCTTTAACAGATAAATAAATAAATAAATAAATAAATAAATTCTCTTGGTTTCACGAAATTAATTTTATCTAGAAAATTCTTTTCTACACTAATAACGGATAAAACGATCTGAATAGTTTGACGGCGTCCCACGGTAGCGCTGCTGTAGGATTTCTCGGAACCAAAAGATTGATTTTCTTGAGTTTAATTTCTTCCTTCGAACCAAGAAGAATAATTACAAGTTTTGATCAACTTTTCAAATTTAAATTATGAAAAATATTATAAAAAGCTTTTATTAAATCTTTGAAATATTAAAAGTAAATAAATCAAATTGTGTGTTTAAAAAAAAAGCATAGTGAATTTTTAATGACCCTAGGGTGAATTCATATTTGTACATTAACATTATTATTATTAATATATGTTTGAGGGTAATTAATAAATAAAGAAGATTCATGTAAACTTTGACATATTTGTTTAGTAATTTTCAATGAACCCTGGGCTTAGCTTTGAGGAAAGTTCATGAAGGAATCGGCTAAATTTTTCATAAGGACATATACTCAATCAATACTCCAAACCATATGCCTTTATATGTCTACAAAAGTGAACAAAAATTAAATTCGTGTCAATGTCTGTCCTTAATTTTCAACGCCCAGCTGGCCTTAATAACAAAAAATAAGTCTTAAATAATAAATTAATATCTATCATGATAAACTTGCCTGAAATATTCCACTACATGCATCGTTTCGCTTATATACAGTTACAGATACAAGGTGATAATCTGATTCTGATAACTTCCTATTTATTAGAGTTTTATTACTTAGTTTTTATTTCTTCTTTAGCTGGTAGATAAAATTATTGAATATTTTAATTATTCATTTATTGATTATTTTTTTGCAGATTTGCAAATGAATCACACAACACTAAAAACGTGGTTAACACGCGGAGAACTTGAAAAACTTGAACATGTAGTTCTAGAAGGTCGTGGCGCCCGATTGCTGGGTGAATACTCGCCTGATGTTAAAACAAGAGCTTTTTTACGATCACTTCCTAATTATTTGGTAAGTTACGTTAAAATATCAACTATTATTATCAATTAGAGTAATGATTAATGATAAAGAGCAGCAAATCTTTGAATTCTACAATTTTTTTCAGACTAAAATCAGCCAAGTACATGATGCAGTAGTCCGAGGATCGTTAGAAGACTTACAAAAATTCTTGACTGATGAGCCAAAAAAAAAGTATGCCTTTGCCAAAGATCCTTCCGGGACACCATTGCTTACCAAAGCGGTCTACTTCGGAAAACAGAACATCATAGAATGGTTGATTGCAAATTATCCGAATACTGTTGTTCAGAAAGACAGGGTAAGTGTTTTTGTTGGTTTTTGTGTTTGAAGATTTGAATTTTTGACTTTTGATCTTTTAAGTTTGATAACTATATTTTTATAAGCAAAACATAAAATAATTCTTAAGTAGAAAATTTAATTTCCTGCAAGAAAATTTTATTTTTTTAGTTTCAGAATTCTAAACTCTAATTATGGTCGGGAAGTAAAGCGTATAATAAAATTGGTGGATGATTTTTGAAGAAAATTAAATTTTATACAATAAAGACCTCTTCTAATTTTTTTCATATTTTCAATACTTTCTCTCGAAAATGAATTTGAAACATTAATAACACCGGCACACAAAAAAAAAAGTTGTCCCCATGCAGGAAACCCCTAGAGTTGACAAAGGGGCCAGGCTTGGGCCAGTACTGGGAAACCTAGCTTCGGCGTACCTGTATTGGTCCATGCGTGGGCCAGGCTGTTTAACCCAGCCTCGGCCATGCCAATGATTACCCAACCTTGGGCCAAGACTGGCTAACTCAGCCTTGGCCATTCATTGGGAAATTCAAACTTAATAAATCATTAAGTAATAGAATTTTAAACAGTAAACATTTATTGTTTAACGAATATTTGCTAACAAATTCTAAAATTTAAAATTTATTATTTAACCAAGACAATTGCATATCGTCAAAATTGATGAAGTCTTAAAAAAATTAAAATATAATAATTTACAGTTGAATTTTTAATATTGATAATTTTAAACATGAAAATTTATCATAAGATATTAAAAATATACAGAACGATATACAAAGTTTAAAGTAATATAACAACTTGACTCTTTCATTTTTTTTAACTATAATAAACATTTGTAAAAAATAGTTAATTTTCATCGAAACACAATATTAAATAACATAAATTATATAAATAATAAACCGTCACACTTCGTCACTATATAGATTTAGCTTATCAGAATAATAAGATGTGCATCAACTTATCGGTCGTACGGTGTAGGGGTTAGTTATCGGTCTGGCAAGCGCGCGGCTCGGGTTCGAATCTCGATTAGAAGAACGGATACGATTTTCACACTTTATTTCTTATAATTAGCAACAGTTAGGTTTGAATTTACTTACTTACAAAATAAAATAAAAAAATAACATTCCAATAATTCTTTTTTATCATTTTTTATCAAATGGCATGGGCCAGACTTGAAAATTAACTATGGCTCAGCCCTGGTAAACAGGCGTGGGCCAGTCCTGGTAACCAGGCTTGGCCCATCGTTATCATCCCAGACTTCAACCAGGACTGGGCCAAGCCTGGCTTACAAGCTTGGCCCAGAGTTTTACATAATTGAGCCAAGGCTGGGCCAAGCTAGGCCCCGTGGTACTTTCCTCTATGGGTCTGTACTTTGGATATATCTAAAGTATATATATATCCAATATATTTATAACTGCAATTTTCCCGATTTTTTTGGTTTTTTGAGATTTTTTTTAATTTTAAAACGTTAATGGGACAAGATTTCAGATTCAAATTCAGTGGAACAAAATACACAAAAATCATACTCAATCTGAATCCAAAAATTTTTTTTCATCTCGATAATTTCGATTTTTCATGATTTATTGCAATTTTTTTGGGTTTATTAAATTTTGATGACTCAACGGGCTAATTAACGTTCAGATTCAGATTCAGTAAATTGAAATACATAAAAATCATACATGATCTGGGTCCACAAAAATTTTTTCATCACTGTGAGCGACTGCAGTTTTTCGCAATTTTTTGAGTTTTTTCGCATTTTTCTCAAAATTTTTAAGGTGTACGGACAAAACTGACTTCAGATTCGGATTCAGCGGGTCGAAATACATGTCCGTAGGTGGGTCCGGTCCAAAGTACAGACAAATTTTTTTTTGTGTGCCGTTGTAATTTTTTGACACTTGAGCAACTCAAAAAAAGAAGAAATGTTTATTGTACTGATGTAAAATTTGAAAAAAATTAATTTTGTACTATTAATTGTTGTTATTCACTCTCTTATACAAAATAGTTCAATTTCTTCAGATCATTGATAGATAAATAATTTAATTCAATCTTGGAGTCTAAGCTCTTTCGCGATCATCAACAATACAACTAGTTTATCATTTATAAGTATACATTTAATAACGCACTTATTTTTTATTTTTAATTATGAATATTAAACAGTAGTAATAAAATCTTATTGATTGTAAGAAAAAATTAAAGTAAATATTACGGAGTTCTTTGAAATTATCAATCGCTGTGGCTTCGGCCGGCAAGGAATTCTAAATATTCATGCCATAAATTAAAGATGATTTTTCATACATGGTGCAATAAGATCTTGGTAAACGTTAATATTCATGCCTAACATCATCTTCTCAACTTAATTGATAAAAGTTTTAGTTTTGATCCAAATAATTGCCGAAATTTTTTATAAAATAATGAATCAAGTAGGAAACCTTTTTTTCCTTTCTTCTACAAAAAACTATGATGGTTTAATTGTCAATAGATGAAGAAAAAAAATAAAAACAAAAATTAATATATCCGTCAAAATACAGTGATTTGATAGAAGTCATAAATAAACAGGAAATAACAATGAAACTTCCCCTGAATAAAATTTAGTATTGCGTGACTTGGATAATCATAAAGTGTAACCACCTGGTATGGCCCCAGTAGCTTCTGCTCGTTTTAACCCGACAAAACCATTTGATTTTCATGTAGGATGTACGAAAGCAATCTTATACCCCCACTCGTACTCAATATTACCCTCACTTAAGCTATTTTATTCCCTGGTATCAATTGCTCTAGCAATAGACATAGGTATGAACGTCTAAAGTCTTGAGGTACGTCTTCTACCCAACAATGTCAGTTTAGTTATTCTTACTCCACTTGCAAAGTTTGCAGTTTGTATGTTTGACTTTTTATAACTTGCTCTACTCCATTTTATTAACACTTGTTCTAATAATAATGATAATTATTGATAATAAATGATTTTATCTTTCTTTTTATTATTTTTCTAGGAAGGAAGAACCGCGCTTCACTACTGCGGAAACTGCAAGGACCCAGAAGCGATATGGGATTTGCTGGTTGAAGCTGGATGCGACACTAGTATTTGCGACAAAAGAGGCCGCCCTGCATCTTATTACCTCCAAAATCCCCAAGAAATTGAGCTCACGGAACCAGACAAGATGGACGACCACAAATTTTCAAAAAATGAAGGTATTGCTTCTTCTAATAGTTGATTAATCTAATTTTTTAATTTCTTATATGAATGTGTGAAAAATTATTCTGGTAAATTACTTTTGCAATGACCTGGAAGTTCGCCCTTGAATACAAAGCTATTATTCATCATCAGAAATATATGAATGTGCATAAATGGCTATAGGAAGAATAAAAGCCTAGTAACATGTTCCCAATGACCCCGCGGAAATCGATAGTGTGAATTTTTTATATTCTTCAATCGATAATTTTTTTCTATTTATATGAAGGGCGATTTAAAAGGTGATTTTTATTAAGATTTCACACCTACATTGAATCGATGAAGTTGATTCAATTTTTAAGTGAAGTTTAATGTTTAGATATATTAAAATTTTTTATCAATTATGGGTTAAATACTTCAAATATGACGAATTTCAAAATTTGAATATATTTTAAAGATCTGATATTCAAGTTTTTACAAGTTGAATTTTGAATTTCCCGATTTTTTTAATTGATTATGACGTCAAAAGCGCTGATGACAACCCTGAACTCTGGGAAGAAAAAGTAACTTGTTTTCTTCGTTACAAAGACTAAAATGTTACACTTAGAAAATTCGAATATTAAAATTGATATATTGTCATTACGTAAATTAGAATAAATGGTTATAAAAATTTCATATAAATAATTTGAATTTCAACAAAATTAATTTAGGTACAATTTTCAAAACATTTTCAATTTATTTAAAAATTTTTTCAAACAAAATTGTTTGAAATAGATAAAGAAATTTTATTTTGCAGTTCTAGATGTCAAACCATCGAACATCAGAATTTGGATCCACAACCGCGATATCAAAAAACTTCAGCAAGTTCTTTGGGAAGGACATGGCTCGAAGTTGCAGTGTGAGATCAGCAATAATCCTCGTGTCAAAAGGTTTCTAGAAGCCGTACCTTACATAATGGTAAATTTCATTTTTCATCTTTCAAATTTAAATGATTGAAGAAAATTAGTGAAAACTGTTCAATTCTTCCAGGTGACGATAAAACAAATCCATCAGGCGGTGATTAACAATGACTTGAACACCCTGCAAGATAAAATCGCAGAACCAGTTTCTCCTGTAATTCTTTGCGCCAAAGATAGTAACGGACTCAATCCTTTGCACAAGGTATGGTGAAGAAATCTTTTTTTTGATCAATTAATGAAAAAATGATTGATAATTCATATCTTTGAATGATTACATAGGCTGCTGGTCTAGGTTACATAGACATTGCGACAAAAATTGTTGAAAAGTATTCTCAGGCAGCTCTAGCTGTAGATAATGAGGGTAAAACGCCTCTACATTACGCCGCGGCTTTGAAAGACGGGGGAAGTATGTATGATCTTCTGGTGGAATATGGAGTGGATGAAAGCAAACTTGATCATGTAAGAGTTTTAATTTATCTTAAATATTTGAATATTTATACAAAAAATCACTGTAATCTTTAGAAATTTCAAAATCCTGAAATTTGATGAATTTTTGGTTTATGTTAGAGAAATAGGAAAGAATTATTTAATCAGAGCAATTGTTTTTAAGCTATCTGACGGAGATTTATAGAAAAAATCATTAGAAGCTTTTTTAAAAAACACAATTTTAATATTTCAGAAACAAAAAGCGGCGGGCTTCTACAGAAACCGTCCAGGAGACATCGATGTCTCGAATTTAGTGGTAATTCCAGATGCGCCGCGAACATCAGGGACTGAGTACCCTAAGAACTGGGATTGGAGAATCCTAGAATCCCAGGGTTCAATGCGTTCCAAGAAACGAAGCAGCAGTGACAGCGCGATTGGAAGCGCAGAAAGCGCAACCAAAAGTGAAGAAAACTCCGAAATGATTGAGGTATGATCTTCTTAGTTTAAAAGATTTGGTAAATTTCGTGTGGATTTTGTGTGGGTTTGAGTTGGGTTGTAAAAAGAATGGAAATTAAGAAAAATTTACTAGAACAGGAGGGCGAGGAAGCTGATGAACCACCAACTGAAGATGCTCCTGAAGAAGCTGAAGCTGAACCTGAAGAACAAGAAGAAGAAGAAGAAGCAGAACCAGAACCAGAGCCAGAAGCTGAAGAAGAAGAGGAAGAACCAGAACCTGAACCAGAAGCTGAAGCTGAACCTGAAGAAGCAGAAGCAGAAGAAGAACCAGAACCCGAACCAGAAGCTGAAGAAAACGAAGAAGAAAAAAATGAACCAAGCACCGGGGATTCAGGTGTTGAGGAAATACCCGCCGAAGAAGATCAGGTGCGATGAAAATCCACCCGATTACGACCTAGCGTACTCACGATTACAAATAATTACAATAATACTTAAAAACAAATATGAAATTATTGACACAATTAATGAATAAATAAACATTTATCGCAACAGAACCAGTTTGTAGATAATTGATTGATTAACGAACTGGAAATCCACAACCTTTAGAACCACCTTATCAACATAATTCAAAATTCACAAGACATATAATATTGCAACCCTTTTATTATGTGAAAGTTCATACCGATCGATAGAACATAGAACATGAAACAACAGTAGCATAGACATTTATGACACATACATGCATTCTAGACACTATATGTCATGTCACGTGTGTAGATCAAATCAAGATCGCGAAGACGATATATAGTTTATAGGCATACAGGTGTATGCTTTTACAAATGACACCTATCCCTATTACATATCGATTCCCGGTCACACATGCGCAAAAATGCTCACGCTTTAGTGTCTTTTCTGGTTTGTGCTCCAGGTTATTGTTGGCGAGCATGAAGAACTGCCTGAAGTGGAGCTTAATGACGCGGGCATGCCCGAAGATCCAGAAGTTGAAGATCTCCTGGTGAACGGAAACATGGAGCAATTGGCATCCTTGGTGCTCAATGGTGAGGGGAGTCGGCTTCTTGGCAGGCAATCGGGAAATTCGGATCTTCAGGCTTTTATTGATAATGTTCCTTCTTATATTGTACGTATTCTTCATATTTTGACTATAATTTTTGAACTTTTACGATTGTTATCTTTTGCAGGGAAAAATTCACGCAGTTCACATTGCAGCCAAAGAAGGCAATTTGAGGGACCTTCAAAATGCCTTGGATAGACGCAAATTTGCTATTGCGAGGGACAATGCTTCGCCTCATGGTGCCACCGCTCTTCATGTCGCGATTGTTTTTGGACACACTGCTATCATAAGGTATCTGTCAAAAAATTTTTTGTTTTTGATGTTTTAAGATATTTTTAAGGTCACAAGTTTGGTTTTGACTTTTTTGATGAAATTTAAACGAGTTTTTGCTTTTTAAAAGAAGAAATGGTCAGTTTTGAGCTGTAAATATAAGAAGGAACTGTCATCATCATTCAAAAGCTTAATAAGATAAGAAATCACGAGTCGGTTTATGATTAATTCATTTTAATGCATATTTATAAACAGTTTAACCTTCTGTTAGGTAGAACTGACGATGGTATCTCTTCCATATCGATCGTCAGTTTCCGACGTATCTATCTCGTACATTATTTTAACATTTTCTTCCATAATACAGCGTATTTGGCATAAAAATTTCTTTAAATTAATTATACAAAAAAGATAAAGTTCAAATTAATACTTTAAGTAAACATTTTGGAAATTGCCATGAAAATGTGATCTTAACTAAGGTAAAGTACCCAGTAGTTGAACAGGGTACAAAGTAAAACGTATTTGACCCGACTTTTAATATATAAAGATGTAATTATTAGTTCAAATTAGTAATTTTCACAAAAATTTAAACAATTCTGAATTGATTGGAGAGTATAATAACGCAAATAATTGAATATTTATATTTTGAAAACGTTTTTAAGATATACTATGAAAAGAGTAGTAGTTAAACAATCAATTCTGACAAGCCGCAGTAGTTGACCACTCCGGGAACAGTAGTTGAACTAATAAAATGTATGGCAACAGGCACAGCAAAAATTTTTAACGTTTTATTGAAATATCAAGAGAATTATATCATATTATTGAATAATATTAAAAATAATACTGTGAATATTTAATATGTTCATTTAAAGATGAGAAATATTTGTATTTAATTTCTTAATTACACTAATTTTTAGCTGTAAAACTTATTAAATTTGCAGTAATTAATACAAATCACAATGCTGATCACTAGTCTATAAACCTATTAGTGGTTAGAGTGGTGTTAAAATTATACGGCCCGAGCTTATTCAAGTTCTGGGTACCGCTTTGATAATTTGGAGATATAGTTAGACGCTAAAATTTAATATAAAAATTATAATTTATGTCTTTGCAAAAAATATGTATTATTTAGAAAAGACTATTTTATTGGGTGATACAATTTTTTTTTACTTAAAATGATGATCTACCGTTTTTTTTTACTGATTGTTCGGTTTACGGTTTGGTACATTATTCATGAAAAAAATATCATCTATCGGCTATTCTAAACATGTCAACTTTTAAGTTAACAAAAATATAATTGTTTTGATTTATAATTGAAAAAACTTACAGAAATCAATTACTGTATCATTGAATAATTATAACATATGCGCATATTACTCATAATAAATAGGGTAAAAGACCCCATTAGCGGCGTTGACCCCATTACTGACACTTTCTTTTATTTTGGTACTTATTCAATTAATGAAATCATTAATTTCTATAATGAATATATTATTTCTAATCTTTAAGACCTATAGATCAAAAAAATTTTTAATTTTTATCCCAAGTAGAACATTTTTTCATCGAAAGAAAAAGTGCCATTAATAGGGGTTAAAGGTGCCACTAATGGGGTCTTTTACCTTATACGGATTTTGTATTACAACAATTCGAAAAGTCTGTTCAAGTACTGGTTCCATTTTTATAAGTGTTCAAGCACTAGTTACTTTACTTTATCTAACATAATAATGATTACAATTCTAAATGAATCTCAATCTTTCAGATTTTGTCCCCAATATTAAAGCTTAATCTCAACATTTTTCATTGCCATTTCTTCTTAGATATCTAGCAGGAAGATTCCCAGAAACTGCTCACGCAGTAGATGTAGACGGACGAACTCCTTTGCATTACGCAGCGACATTAGCAGATAATGGGCACTACTACAATCTACTCCTCCATTTGGGCGCCAATCCTCTCACCAGAGACAACGTAAGTATTATCCAAGGTATAAACTAAATCCAAAAAATCTTTTTCAAATCTATTTGCCCAAATTATTTCCCAGTTTGAGCAAAAGGCCGAGTACTACCGGACTAACCAAGAAGACCTATCGCACAAACGGCTCTTACGGGACTTTGGCGCCCGCGAAGAACTCGCTGATGAGATGCTTTCCGACAAAGGTAAGATTCCTTTGAATTAACTCTAAATAAATAATTGCAAAATTGTTCAGACACCCTCTACTCACACTAAAAATTCCAAAGCTCACTGAAATTCACAAAAATCCTTCACAAGCAGATCCTAAAAATCTAACACCGTAATCTGCCCCCTGATAGTTGCGGGCGGCGACGTTTACTCCTCACGACGCGACATTAACGAAGCAGATACCCTGACAATGTTGGAGCGGTGCTTCCGTCTGCTAGTGAACAATCGGAGGAACTCGATCCCGAACACTCCGGCAGCAAATGCGGGTACAATGCTAGGCCGTTGTATGAAACGCCCAATATTTGACAAAATAAAGCACCGTGTGACTCGCATGGACCACAATCTGTTTGACGTAATATGGCCGTCTTTGCAGAAATACCAAACGCTTAATAACAGCAACTATAACCACTATTCCCAGAGCAGCCAAGCATCTAGCGCCCTTAGCAGCAGATCCATGGTGGATATCGACAGCGACTTGGACATGATCGTCGTCGCTCCAGATTTCGAGAGCTACTACGTTTTTGCAGAGCTCCTGGACCCGTTGATCAGGAACCTCCACTGTGTGACGACCACAGGGGAGCTTCCCGATCAGCCTGACCCTAGTTTCTTCTCCGAGGATTCGGAGGTTGATGAGAACGCTAATATCAGCGAAAATATCTCGACTATCACTGGGTTCGACATTGATTCTAGTGGGAAGTATATTTCTGCTGGAACTGTCGACGCCTGTAGAAATCTCGAAGCTTTCTCGCTTCCTTTGACGTTGACCATCAACCAGCTGGAAGAAACTGAGAAGCAAATCACTGGGGTGCTGATCAGCGCAGAAGTTTCCTTGGTGATGGCTGAAGGCAGCAGTGAGGATGAAGGAGGAATTTACTACACGTTGAACGAAATCCTAGAGCGGCCTAGTGACATCAGAATGCGGCTGGCCGCTGCAGGACTCCTCGTTCCGATCAATGAAACTGAGGCCAGTGATGAAAAACGGATGCATGGACGACACTGGCCGTACGGTCGAGGTGTCTACGTTGCCAGCGCTGGAGACCTAGCTGTCTGGGTGAATGTTCAGGATCACATCAGGATTATCGCTTGCACTTCTGAGAACAAGCCGGGACAAATCGGCAAGGCCTATGTTAGGATTGCTAAAGTCTTGACGATTCTTGATAAAAAGCTCAGGTTCAAGAAGGACAAGAAATTGGGTTTCCTCAGCGCCAGACCTTCTGCGGTCGGCAATACGGTCAAATTTAGTGTTATAATCAAATTGCAAGGGTTGTCCAGGAAAATGGATCACTTGAAGGAACTCTGCATTGTTCGTGGTCTCAAAGCTATGGAAACCATGCGCAGCGACACCTTCAGGATCAGCAACCAACAAAGTTTGAGTATCACTGAATTGCAGACTTTACAGGATTTTATTAATGCCGTTGTCAGTATTATTAGTTTAGAAAAGGAAATGATTTTCAATAATTCGATGAATATTGCGTCGCTTATTGTTAATATGTTCAGGAAGAAAAGCTCCGCGCGGAAATTTAGGAATTAAAGTGTTTGAAGCAATAATTTCATAATATATGAGTTTATGGAAATTATTTTGATTGAATATTTGTATTTATATTGATTATAAGTGTTGATGTTAATTAATCTTTAATTAGGATAATTTATTTTTTTTATGTTAAATTTTAATATTAGGTATCTCACTTTGAATAAATGGCTGTTATTTATATAATAATGGATATCTGTGATAATTTAGTAGCTCAATTTTATTTATATTTAAGTATTATTGTTAATTATCTTAAGGTGTGTTAATATAAGTTAGATTATAATTATGATAATAATAATAATATTGGAAAGATGCGAATATAATTGAAAAATTCAAGTATTTAGTTAAAATGGCGGCAGTTGTCCACTGGATTTTATTTTGGGTTAGTAATTGTTGAAAATTTAATTTTTATTTTTTAACGTTATTTTTGAAAAATTGTAAAATTTTATTTAAAAAATGTAAATTTTACTTACAATCATTGGTTTTTGATTGAAAAAATATTGAACTTTGAGAAGCGGCATTACCTTAAAATTATGTCGTCAAATAAATATTTGGGAAGAAATATTTAATGTAGTACCGCAGATACCACAAGTGTCAAATTTCCCTTACAAAGCCTTATTTAATTTACGTAGTTGATTTTATGTAAAGCCGCATTAGAAAAAAAGAGATAAAGATAATTTTTGAAAGTTTTTTTTTATTAATTATTACTATTACATGCTCTGAATCTGTATTTTTAATTACGCAAAATATTCAAAATGTTTTTTTTTTCATCTCCTAAATTTTTATTGAAATTTGAACGTCACTTTTTAGAAAATAAAATAAAAAGCCATTTCTCATAAGAGTTAATGTTTAATTATAAAACTTTCAAAGCTTAATATTTTTTTATTGATTCTTTTAAGCCTTTTAAAAACTTAGTGGACTTATTATCTTACTACAAACATAGAAAACTTAGCTTCATTCAAGAAAATAATTTTATGATTAGGGAAGTAAAAAAATTTCTTCAGTTCAGAGAAAAAATTCTTGGTTAAAAAAAATTTTCCTAGCTCAATGAATTTTAATATAAATGAATCTATTTAAGGGGTTAGGGGCAGAGACACGAAAAAATGAGAATTTTCAGTAATTTTTTTTTGCTATTAAATCATGTTATTTTACAAAAGTAATAATATGGCATTATTACACAATGTTTTAACTTGAAGTCACGAAAATTTGGAAAAAAAAAATGTATAATTTCCAAAGTTATAGCTGTTTGTGTTGACCCAGTTCCCAAAAAAGATCCTTGCGGTGACTATCATAAGTCCTTGGAGATTCATCAAAAATCAATCGGATGGAAAAAATTAGTTTTATAAATAGATTATCTTGGGCCTGATCGAAGCTTTTTTTTTTTTTTATCTAAAAGATGTATAAAGTTCATTAAAATCTATCGAGCGGTTTTCGAGTTACAGTTGTCACCAGTTCAAGAAACATAGTTTTGAGAAAAACGCATTTAAAGTTTCACATTAGATTTATGTACAGTAATACGCTCTTTCTTATTTGTCGAATAACTCGAAAAGTAATTATCGGATTAACTTCAAATTTTTAGAGAGTATTTTTAAGATATTATACTTAGAGAAAATGCAAAAAAAATCGATTTTTTGAAAATCTTGACTACCCCTAACCCCTTAATGAATATTTTTTTTTATTTGAAATTAACATGGATGAAAAATTCCAGTTAAGATTTCAGATTTTTATGAAAATTGAAATTGAAATTGAATAAAAATATTTTTCATTATTGAAATTAAAAATTCAGAGCATTTGATAACAATTATAAATAAAAAAAAAAGATCAAATAAGATTCTGTATTCAATATTTGACTTTTGCAGTATCGACAATGTTACTTTAAAATATTTCATTTTTAAAAAAGTTTTATAAACTTGAAATTAAAAAACAAAAATGATAGATAAATTTATAATATTTATAAAAATAGCGTTAAAAATAAAATGCTTTAATTGTTTAGCACGAGTCATTGTCACAAGAAGAAAAAACAAAACGCACATATCTTTCCAACATTGTTGTTATTGTTCAATCATCTAAATTTTGTACAAGCTAAATACATTTAACATTTATATATCTAATCAACAGGCCAGTTTTCCAATTACTCACTAAAGAGTAACGATATCACGCTTATGTGTTTTGCACGATAAAAATTATTGAGCTTATGAGCTTGAAATGTGAAGCTTGTCTGCTCTGAATTTAGTTTTACTTACTGAGTTTAGCTGGTATTATTCAGTCATTTGCTAATTGCTTTTTCTTTGTTTTAGATAGCAGTGATGATTTTCCAATATTTCGTAAAGAAGACGGACGTTATTTAGCTTCCTGTAAGTCAATATTAATTTATTCATTTCTTCTTTTTATACTGGTCTTGATATTAATAATTATTCAATAATAAATTAATTATTTAACAGCATTGGGTACACCGTTAATTAAAGGATTGACTGAAGTAGTTCACAGGCGTCCCAAAAATCCAGTGACTTACTTGGCGACATATTTGAATAATTTTGCAACTCATACAAATGGAAACGAGTATTCTTCTCCGGTAATATAAAAGACAAAATTTTTAATAAAAAAGACAAAAAAAAACAATAAATATCCAATACAAGATTGGTGTAGGCATGTAGTAGCCTATCAGACCTGGTCCTTGCTTACCAAAGCATTGGACCGGGTTCGAGCCCGGCGTACACCAATGAATATTTCCAATATTTAAGTGTATTATTCTGCTCAGCCAAAAAAAAAAAAAAAATAAAACGAGTTTCAACTTCAAAAGTTTACTCTCTACCGTAGTCGTTCATGGCTTTAGTAGTTTATACGACTTAAAGCAAATAAAAAAAAAAAAAAAAAAATTGGTATTGACATATTGTATATGAAGAATTAATATTAACAAAAAAATTGTTAACAACATAAAAGTAAAATTTTATAGATTAATATCAACAGATTATAAGAAAATAATTAGGAAATAATTTTTGAAATACAAGAATAACTTTTGATTATACTAAAAGGATCAGGAGAGAATAAACTGCAAGTTAATTCCCCAAAGTTCCGTAAAGTGGCGCATGGTCACTTTTGTTGTCCGCTTGAAGATACTTATTTTTCAAATTTATATTTTGTTCAAAAGCCCATTTAGTATCATTCTGAGAGCAAATTGCATTCTTCATAAATTATTAACAATGCTTGAACAAACTAACAGTCGTGTTGACAGAGAAGTCCAACAAAAATCTTGCTCGGGCTCTGTCAACGACTCTTTGAGGGTACTGGTTGAAATTCAACCAGTCCCGGGAAAAAATGATCAGGACTGATCAGACCTGTTCATATCTGATCAGGCCTGAAATTCGACCTGATCAGGCCTGTTCATGTATGATCAGGCCTGATCAGACCTGTCCATGCCTGTTCATGTCTGAACCGTTAAATACGTTCAGATCTGATCAGACCTGTCCATGCCTGTTCATGTCTGAAGTGTTAAATGCGCTCAGACCTGATGAAGCCTGTTCATGCCTGCTCATGTCTGTTCATGTCTGAAGCATTAAATACGCTCAAACCTGATCAGATCTGATCAAGCCTGTTAATGTCTGAAGCATTAAATATGCTCAGACCTGATCAGACCTGTCCATGCCTATTCATGTCTGAAGCGTTAAATACGCTCAGACCTGATCAGACCTGTCCATGTCTGATCATGTCTGATCTAGCCTAAAATAGAGAAGGATTAAAACTCCATTTATCAGCTGACAAGAACTGTTCATGCATGATTTGCCCTCTTAAATGATATTTTAAGTCTAGAAGAAAAATTTTATCGAACTATAGACTGCAGTTCTATTTTTAAAATTAATTTGTTCCGTATGGCGTATCAGTTTCTATTCCCTTATAAATTTTAAATGTACAACTTTCATCAAAAATTTCGGCTTATATAAGCATGAATTTTTTAATTTTCCATGCCAAAACGATGATTTTTAACGATGAATTTTGACGCAGTGACATAAAATTTTTTACTGTGTTCCATTGAATACGCAAAAAATAAGATTATTTAGTAAAAATTTGAGTTTGATAGCATGAAAATACCAAAATATATCAGTTGATATCGATAGGTGATAAGTAATAATAATGTATGTATGTATGTATTTATTTAATATGCCAAGGCAGAATTAGCCGAGTGGCAAAGGTTTATACATAGTTTTATAAATTTTCACTTAGAATTTTAATACAAAGTAATAAACTTAGGTGTAGGTGTACATCAAAATCTTATTTATAAAATAACAATTATAATTTTATTTTAGATTTAACTTTTGTTTTAATTTAGATTTAAATTTGATTTAATAAATAACAATGTAATATTTATTCTAATCCACGTATTTAACAATATAATGGTAGTTGCTTTGACTAGTAAGTAACAATAATTTGTAAGAATATTAGAATATATACAGAAGCCAACGTGAAGGTAATTTACTGAAAGTCAAGTTCCAAGAAATAGTCATAGATCTTTATTTTAAACACTTCTAGACTGCTTGCATTTGCAATTTCTGCAGGTAAATTTTGCCACAAACGTATTGTAGTTACTACAAATGAATTTTCAAGATAATTTGTAGAAAAATTTGGCAATTCAAAATTTACATTATTCGTTTTTATAGCTAATCTTTCAGAACGTCTAGCTTCATCTTCAACAAATAGTTCCCTAAGGTAACTAGGTTTTCCTGTTTGCAATAGTTTATAATAATAAGTGATTAAATAATATAGACGTCTTGACTTCACAGATAACCAATTTAATTTACGTCTGTACGGAGTAATATGTTCATCTTTCTTTAGATTATAAATAAATCGTATTGAACTATTTAATGCTCGCTGTAATTTTAAATTGTTGTCAGCTGTGGCATCAATAAGCACTACAGTACAGTAAGTCCTTTCAAGGTGTCTGTTATTATCTTAAGCTACGCCTTGGTCCATTGCAGTAGTGTCAAAGGCTGCTAAATTGTAGTACACACAAATAATTCTTCATTTTCTATACGTTTTAATTAAAAAACTTCAATTTTAAAAGAAAGCAATAAAATTATAATTACGGAATAAACCTTTGAAGAAATTTTTTTACTTTACATAGAACCATATGTTAATGGAGCGAAAAAATACATAGCCGTTCCAAATAAATCACTTTAATATACACACAGTAAAAAATTTTGCGTCATTGCGTCAAAAAATCTTTTAGTGTTCAAAATTTTTGAGTTAAATATTTAACTTTACTTTTATGTATAAATTTAACATTTATTCTGTTAAATCAACACAAAAAGTGTTAAATATTTAACATAAAACATTCAACACAAAGATTTTTTGACGCAATGACGCTGAAATTTTACTGTGTATAATCAAGTTATTAATAATTAATAAATTAAGTATAGAACTAAGATTAACTATAAAGGATAAGTCATGTATAAAATTTAAATTACTTAAAGTAGTTTGAAAGGTACACTAGAGTTAAAAGATAAGTCATTGGGTCAACAGGTAAAGTATCAGTCTACAAAGAGCACCAACGTACATGGTTCGAATCCCCACCGATAGCAATCTTTTTTTTTTCTTTTATATGGGCCTGATCGAGTCAGACATGAACAGATCTGATCCAGACATGAACATGCCTGGCCAGGTCTGATCAGACCCAGTCATTTTTCATATCTGATCAGGCCTGAGGACTCATGCCTGTTGTTCCCCATATCTGATCATTTTTCCTTGGTATACTCTATACTTTTTACATCAATGTGTATGTAGTAAAAAAAATATTTCCTTTCCCAAAGATAGTTTTGAAGAGTAGGTTTATTCAATCTTTTAAAAACTTTATACAAAAGATACACACATATTATTTATTTATTTTTATCATCTACAGTTAATAATAAATATTGGACATTAATTACATAGTTATAAATACGGCCTATGTTACGCTATGAGTATTTAAAAATTACCATTTATTAGCACATACATAAAAAAAAAAAATTGATTTGAATCAAGGAAAAGTAATTTTTGAAAGAACTTAATTCAAAAAATTTTCATCTTGATTCACGACAACAAACTATCTTCAAAATTATTTTCGAGGTTCAAATTTAAAGATTCAAATTAATTTTTTAGCATGGCCAATAATATGAAAAATCGATCATGGTGCATTTTAGTTAAAAATCATATATTTCTGTTTGTAATATTAAAAAATTAGACAATTAAAACCTTTATTAACTTTTTCATTGTCGTATCATACAATGATTTTTGAGGAAGTAATTAATAAAAAATTTTCACAACAAATAAACTATTTTGGCTTGACACACATAAGATACATAATAATAAGTTGATTTATAATCCCTTGAGGTATTATTGACAGTACATAATAAATATGTTTGTAATGGAAACTGTAATAACAATGTATATTATTTTCCTTTTAATGCCTCCGATTTAATTCACAAATTTATTTGATCCATAATTAAAAATTAAATTTCTCAAATTACATTTAGTATCTTTCAGGATAAGCTGATCAAAATAGAGCATTTTTGCCCGAATTTTCTTATCTCTTTATGACCCTCTCTATGCATTCCACACAGAATACTTCAAAATCCTAAAATTAAAAACCCTACTTTCACCACAACTCCCAGATAAAAAAATAACAAGGCCAGTAACAACATTACCAAATTACCATTAATTTCTTTTTGATTTTGATTAGCGTTTTTTTGTATTTCTACAAGAGTTTGACCTTTGGTCTCTGTAATGTAAGCATACGTGAATGGTGCCGCGCTAAATGCACTTAATGCAAAAATCCGAGTACATATTTTTTCACTCATTATATTGATTAATGGCTGAAATGTTTTGTGGTAGCAAATGACAGGAGAGCTGAACTTCCGCTGAAGAACAAAGAGGCCATCGTTTTATATTGGGTGGAAAAGTTCACTAATCAAAGCATTGGGAACTGGAATTAATCCGTGAGAAATAGAAAAATTGTAAAGAAAAAGAGAAGCGATAGGCAACCAAGTAAATGGAGTCGATTCGATATGTAAGTTACAAAGATGAGAGTGAAGACCAGGAGTGCCAATGATAAAGCTGTTCCCAGAGAAGAAGCTATCAAAAGGAATCGTCTTCCGAATCTATCTGCAACCGATTGCTGCAAGATGAGCAAGCTATTATTGTACATAGACTAAGAGCTAGTTACAATAGTACTGGGAGAAAAGTCTACTTTACTTTTTGTTACGATGATTTCATAGCATGTTGAAGTTCACCGTGTATTGTGCCCACAAAAATACAGAAAAACATTTAGCGACATTCCATAATAATAACATTTTACGATTTTGCGGTTTTAAACTCTCGTAGTTGTGTTAAGAGGTTTGCTCTTGTATTTCTGCGATGAAATTTTTTAGTTCTTGAATTTCCTCATGACATTAGCTTCACGTTTGAAACCATTTGAGAGAAGCTTTTCTCTGCACTTTGAGATCTACCTTTGTTACATAATGATCATGGTGAATCCTGAATAAAAGCAGAAGATGATAAAAAACAATGCATTCAGACCTCAAACTGACATAACCGAATTGTTCAAAAGGTAAATGAGTCTCTATTATATTATTTTCACAGAAACGCACCAAGAGCGAACGCAGCATTTGAGTTCAAGAATACCTACAAAATGTAAATTGCTTTATTATTAAAATGATTTAATTTTTTAACTTCCAAGAAAATTGAAAATTTAAAAATCCTTGAAGTTAATGGTTTACCCCGTTTTTCGGAAAATCGAAAGTTCTCGTCAGATCTTGACGTTTTGAGGTCCTAGGGAAGCTTCTCCTTTTGAATGTTTTCGCGATGATGTCCGTATGTTCTGTATTTATGTAGCGCGCGCGCGATGTGTGTTAATATGATATGATGATGATGATGATGTGTGTGTGTGTGTGTGTGTGTGTGTGTGTGGCAAAGTATGTAAACCTCTCTAACTTTTGAACGGCTTGACCGATTTCATCGCGGTTGGTGCCATTCAAAAGGGCTTGACTAAACTTAGATTTTGAATACCATTTAGACCGATTCGAATCAGTAGATTTTGAGAAATCTCAAAAAAACTCCAAAAAAAAATTTTTTGAAACGTGGTTTTTTTGGAATTACTTTTATTAAATGGCTTTACTGATCAATTCCAAAATCTAATCAGCTCTTAAGATCAAAAAACCACGTTGATCACCGCAAGCCCGGTCAAAAACGGTTGATTCGTTCGTGAGTTATCTTTGTCGAAAGAAAACCGAAAAAAGTGTTTTTTCGGAATTACTTCGAAATTCTTGGCTTGATCGATTTAAACTTGAAAATTCTTAATGGATATTTAAAAACTGCGTCGAATGCCGTCAACCGCGTGAAAATCGGTTTATTCATTTAAAAGTTATTGCCGTTTGAAAATTCAAAAAATTGTGTCTTATTAAACTGCTATTAGAGTTTTGAACTCAAAGAGCTCAAAATGACACAAAAATTATATTTTTGAGCTCGAAGAGCTCAAAAACGTAATTTGTAACTTTGAGCGCTTACGTACGAAATGAGCGGGAAGTTGCAGTGATGGCCTTTAGAGTCAACCGTCATCCTAATTTTTTTTTAAGATAATATTAGATTATTGATCGTTAAAATATTTTCTTCTTTACAAAAGAGTCAAAAAATTGAGTGAGTTAAGTACTGCTCATGATTGGTGCTACAGAATAGTAAAAAAAATAAATATAACAGTACTCTTTACTATTTTTGATCTATTTGTGAATTTCAAAAAGATGCTGATTTAAAGAATGTATAAAAAAAGTGGATTAGAAAATCAAATTAATACTCTCTTCGAATTTATCATGCTACTACTTTTTTTAATTTGCAAAATTTGACAACTTGCGAATTTTTTAAAATTAGTTAAAGAAATCAGTTAAATAAAAATATATAATATTCTTAAAACTAGGTGATTTGGTATAAAAAAGTCCCACAAAAAATTAGGCAATATTTATATTTTTCATTAATTAAAACCAATACACCAATATGAAGTGAAATTCTTAAATTTTTGAAGCCTCTTGAAAGATGTGAGATAAAGTTAAAAAAAAAATTAAATATTTTTAAATGTTGAAAAATATGCTTCTAAGGTAAAATACCCAGTAGTTGAACAGATTTCAAAGTAAAACATATTTGACTCTACTTTTAATATATAAAGATGTAATTATTAGTTCAAATTAGTGATTTTCATGAAAAATGTAAACAATTTTTAAATTGATTGAAGCGCAAAATAACAAAGATAATTGGTTATTTATATTTTTGACAACGTTTTTAAAAAGACTATGAAAGGAGTAGTAGTTGAACAATCAATTCTGACAAGCCGCAGTAGTTGAACACTCCGGGAGCAGTAGTTGAACTAATAAAATATGTGGCAATAGGCGCACCAAAAATTTTCAACGTTTTATTGAAATATCAAAAGAAATATAAAATATTATTGAATAATATTAAATATAATACTGTGAATATTTAATATGTTCATTTAAAAATGATAAATATTTTTATTTAATTTTTAATTACATTTTTATGAATGACAAAGCAAATTTTCAATCATAAATCAAAAAAACTCCATTCAAAACGTTCAATAATTTTTAATTACACTAATTTTTAGTCATCAAACTTATTTAAATTGCAGTAATTAATACAAATCACAATGCTGATCACTAGTCTATAAACCTATTAGAGGTTATAGTGCTGTTAAATTTATACGGCCTCAGCCTGTTCAAGTTCTGGGTACCACTTTAAAAATTTGGAGGTATAGTTGAACGCTAAAATTTAATATAAAAATTATAGTTTATGTTTTTGCAAAAAATATATGTTATTCAGAAAAGACTGTTTCATTAGATGGTACAATTTTTTTTACTTAAAATGATGATATACCGTTTTTTTGACTGATTGTTCGGTTTACGATTTAGTACCTTTTTCATGAAAAAAATAGCATCTATCGACGATTCTCGACATGTCAACTTTCAAGTTAATAAAAATATAATTGTTTTGAATTATAATTGAAAAAACTTACAGAAATCAATTACTATATCATTTAATAATTATAATATGCGCATATTACTCATAATAAATTTACGGATTTTGTATTATAACAATTCGAAAAGTCTGTTCAACTACTGGTCCCATTTTTACAAGTGTTCAAGTACTGGGTACTTTACCTTATAAATTTGTTTATTTCGAATGATTTTGTTCTATAATGATGACTTTTATCTTGATAGAAATTATATATAAAAAAAAATTACTTCTGAACTGAAACTTTCACAGATTTGAAATTTGGCAGAAAAAATTTTTAGTCTTCTGGATTTTTGTCGAAAAAATTGATAAGCTACAATCATTGCACAACTTTAAGAAACAGCAATCTTAATCAATTTTTCACTTTGAACTAAAAAAAATTCATAATTCTTTAATCAAAAAAAAAAAAAAAATTAGAAAAACGGTAGACCCCTGAAGGCCATCCGTGCAACTTCCCGCTAATTCCATACCTAGATACTTAAAATTGCATCTAATGATGTTTTGAGCTCTCCGAGCTCAAAAATAGAATTTATGTAGTTATTGTTAAGCTCTTCGAGCTTAAAAGATAGCTTTTCTATGCTTTTGAGCTCTTCGAGCTCAAAAGTCTGATAGAAGTTTCATAGAACAATATTTTTTTAATTTTCAAACCGCACTAAATTTTGAATGAATCAACCGATTTTCACGCGGTTGGCAGCATTTGACGCAATTTTTTCAGTTTCCTGAAGAATCTTCAAGTTTGAATTGATCAAACTAGGAAATTTGGAGTAATTCCAAAAAAACACTTTTTTCGGTTTTCTTTCTTTCATGATATCTCTTGAACGAATTGACCAATTTTGACCGGCTTCATGGCTATCGACGTAATTTTTCATGCTAATAGCTGATTAGTTTTTGCAATTGATCAGTGGTGCCGTTTAAAAGTTATTCCAAAAGAGGTCGGAGTTATGTTAAAAAAACACTTGTTTCCAAATATTTTATCGAGGATATCTCTCGAACCAATCAACCGATTTCGACGTTCTTGGTGGCGATCGACGCGGTTTTTGAGTTCTAAAAATTGTTTTATTTCATCAAAAACGATCCGAGAAGAAATATCGAAGTTATGTCAAAAAAACACTTTTTTCGGTTTTCTTTCGTTCACGATATCTCTCGAACGAATCAACCGATTTTGACTGCATTAGTGACGATCGGCGTAGTTTTTCAAGATTAAGGGCAGATTAGTTTTTGAAGTTGATCGATAAAGCCGTTTAAAAGTTATTCCAAAAAACCACTTTCAAAAAAAATTTTTTTAAAATTTTTTTTGAGATTTTTCAAACTTTCTCAAAATCTATCGGACCGAATCGGTTCAAATTCACAAAAAATCTAAGTTTGAGGGAACTCTTTAGAACGCCGTTTAGTAGATTCCGATCGGTTTAGTCGTTCAAAAGTTATAAGCGAGTCACATAGTCACACACACACACACACACACACACACACACACACACACAAAGTGTCGAGGAACTCAGAGCTGAAGAACGGCAGAACAGCATCGCACGATGGCAATCGCAGTGGGACGCCGCGACAACAGGGAGATGGACACACCGTCTCATACCGAAGATCGACGTTTGGCTAAACTGAAGTCATGGCGAGGTCAATTACTATCTGACGCAGTTGTTGTCAGGACATGGATGTTTTCGGACGTATCTTCACTGCTTCAAGCATGATGATTCACCGGAGTGCCCGTCCTGCCCAGGAATCAATGAAGACGCGGAGCACGTTTTCTTTGAGTGCCCACGATTTTACCCACAGTGAGATGAGCTGGAGATGATCCTAACGAAGAAAATCCAACCAGAGACAATAGTAGAAGCAATGTTGTCATCAAGAGCCTCCTGGAACGCCATCAGCACATTTGCAACAGAAGTCCTCATAGACTTGCGTTCCATCGAAAGAAAAAGAGCAAATGACAACAACTAGAAGAAAGGTAAAATAACACCTTAGCTACCAGAAGAAAGAGCAGTAGCTAGATCCTCCCCTCACGAAGTAATGCCTAACGGCGGTTTCCATGAGGGATTAGGGGAAAGAGGAAAAGGGGTTTAGGGTTAAGTGGGTAGGGGCGCTAGCGTCGAGTTTTAGTATGACACTGCGTCGATTCGCCACATATCCAGGCCAAACAACTATGACTAGAATCCGTAAAAAGGATTCCTCCCCCTTAAAACAAAAAAAAAAGAAACACAAACACACACACACACACACACACACACACACACACACACACACACACACATACACTCACACATACAGACATAGTGACAACATCGCAGGGATAGTCAGGGAAGCTTCCTATGACCTTAAAACGTCGAGATCTGATGAAAACTCGATTTTTGTAAAATGGGGTGAAAACAATAACTTCCCGATTTTTGAAAATCTTCGATTTTCTTAGCGGGAAGTTAAAAATTAACTTGATTCAAGCGGAAAACTAATTTTAACAAGCTTCGTTGTCTTGATATAAGTAGAAAAATTCTTGCACTGAGAAATTTTTCTTGATGTAAGTGAATTTTATCCAATTTAAGACAATGAAACTCTTCAAAATGATTTCATTGGTGGGTCATTCCATGCCAAATCGACAAATTTTTACCCGACCCTGCGATTTCGCTCAAAAGTTTTCTATCTTTTCTACCCCCAAAGAGACATTTTTAGGAATTATTTCAGATTCTTTTATCTAACCCAAAAATTTATGAATTTTTGAAAAAACTGCTCTTTTTTTTAAATCGCTAGAACTTATTCAAAAATTGATCGATTAAGACCACACTAAATAGAAAATTTTTGTTTTTTAATGCAGTTTTTACAAAAAAAATTTCAAAAAATTTACAAAAAAAGCCCGGATCTATAAAATATTTCGGTTTTTTCGAAATAACCGTCATTTTCTTGAAGTCCGATCACTTTTTTTTTTTACTCAAAAAAAACTCCATCTAATTCTACAAAAATCCGCGCTTGTTTCAAGATGTGCCGACAATCGCTTCTAATTATTTTTTTTATTAAAAAAAAAAGTTTTTTTCAAATTTGGCTTATTTTATGTGACTTTATTATGAAATTTTATTGGCTTTCTCGTGAAACTTCAGAAGTTGAAAAATAAAATTTTATTCGAAAATTTTAAGTAGTTATCGTCCGAAAAATTGTGTTTTTTTCTTTCAAAAAAGTAAGGAAGAAAGAGAAGGACAATCTGCACTCTAAAATAAATTCATAGTTCTAACCTAATATCTTTAAATAAATGAAAAATATTTTTTGGTGTCTATTCAAATCAATTTATTTTATATTAAACATTTTACTTTTCTTTGATTTTTATATTCAATATTAAATCTATTTTGCACGACTCATGATGTGAAGCATCAGAGAGTGCTTTACGATCGAAAAATTTTTTTCGCCTCATTTTGGCAACTATTTGTACTTAAATCAAGATATTTTGCATACTATTGTCAAGATAATTTAATGGAGATTAATTCCATACTTTTTAAAAATTTATTTAGTGCAATAGAAACGGAATAAAACATCAAAATAGGTCAAAAAATTTTCCTGTCCGTCATGTATGAAACCCTGAAAACTCTGAAAACATTCTAACTTTCGAAAAAATGCATCAATTGAATTAAATTTTTTAAATAAAAAAGAACACAGTTACAAATTTAAATTAGTAATTTTTGGCATTAAAAAAATTTAATTAAAAAATTTCACATGTGAAAATTAATAAAAATTACAAGTGAAAATTTTTAGCAGCATTTTTTTATTATAATTGATTTGTTATAAAAATTTTTAAAATTGACAGCTGACGGATAACTTCAGTATTATTAAATAATAACAATAATTTTCGAAGAGTCTTTTAATTTAAACTTTAAATAATTATTCTATTTGAAATTTTTCCTGCTCTATTGGCCATAAATTTGTGAGTAGAGATGAACTTGAGTACACGGAAAAAAAAATTGGGGATGCCACATGATACATTCCTGTGGCAGCTACATGATTTTTTCATGTGGCTGTCCCAAGATTTTCCTCTGGCAGCCACATGATTTTCATGTTACAGCAACAGGAAAATCCTGTGATAGCCACATAAAAAAATCATGTAGCAGCTACATGATTTTCATGTGACAGCAACATGATTTTCATGTAGCAGGTCATAATAGTTAAAACAACAATAATAATAATCTATGTTATGAAGGAAATAAGAAAAATTTTGTGGCCAGTGTATTTATATGATAAAATGGGATTGTATGGTTAAATTTGGTATCATTAGAATGGTCTTCACCTGGAGTTGTGCCTTTTCAAGGTTTTATATCATTCTCACCAATAGTTAATTTATTATGATAAAAATTTAGGCTGCATTCGAAAATGCTCTGTCTCTAGATACATGATAAAGAAACGACTTTTTATCTAGTGAACTATTGACATTTTAAATCGCGATGTTACACTCATCAAGAGCTTTAATTTGAAAACCCACATGCATTTTGATATATTTTTCATATATACATATATATAATATATATATAAATATCTATAAGCTGTGAGTAGAGATTTTATGAGTAAACCTGTAACACAGCCAATAGAGCGGGAAAAATTTCAAATAGAATAATTATTTAAAGTTTAAATTAAAAGACTCTTCGAAAATTATTGTTATTATTTAATAATACTGAAGTTATCCGTCAGCTGTCAATTTTAAAAATTTTTATAACAAATCAATTATAATAAAAAAATACTGCTAAAAATTTTCACTTGTAATTTTTATTAATTTTTACATGTGAAATTTTTTAATTAAATTTTTTTAATGCCAACAATTATATACTAATTTAAATTTGTAACTGTGTTCTTTTTTCTTTCCCCAAAAAAAAAAATTAGTTGTCTCAACCGAAAAAATCGGTTCTCTCAACCGATTCGCAAATGATAGCCTCTACCGAAAAAATCGGTAGCTGTTACAGAAAAATCGGTAACCTCTACCGAAAAAATCGGTAACCTCTATCGAAAAAATCGGTAGCATCTACCGAAAAAAAATCGGTAACCTCTACCGATTACCAATCGGTAGCCTCTACCGATTATTTTTTTCAGTGTGGATGGTGATATATCTATATCTATAGATATTATGTACATTTATTCCACCAGGGGCGCTTGTGCAGTACCTTCCTAGTACAGCTGTTTTTTCGGCAACTAATTTTGAACGACTTATGTTTTTTTTTTTTTTTTTTTTTAATATTTCATAATTAAATGAGCATTATGAGTCGTGCACTTTTGGATTTTCCAAACTTTTTTGTATTTCTTCTTACTTGATGACTGTCTTCTTTTCTTCACTGTAATGTAATACAAGCACTTTTTTGAAGATGAAAATGACCTAGATTCCACCATACAATCTTCTAACGGCAAAATTTTATGTATTTTTTCTGTGGCTGATATTGTTTTTGCATTTTTGAAATGATCTAATTTTTTTTTCATCAAATTGTAGTCTTCAGATGTCGCGAATCGAACATTTATCTTTGCCAAATTTTTGGACGCCAATTCAAACAATTGTATAGGTGATAATATTTGCTGATCAGGTGGTAACTGCAAACTTGCTCGCGAAGTCTTTCGCTCGAGTGCAGATCGTCCTCCTCTTTATTCCTTACTTTTTTGAAAGAAAAAAACACCATTTTTCAGACGATAACTACTTAAAATTTTCGAATAAAATTTTATTTTTCAACTTCTGAAGTTTCACGAGGAAGCCAATAAAATTTCATAATATAGTCACATAAAATAAGCCAAATTTGAAAAACTTTTAATAAAAAATTAGGAAAACGGCTGACCCTGAAGGCCATCCCTGCAACTTCCCGCTAATTCCATACTTAGGCGCTTAAAATTGCACCAATGACGTTTTTGAGCTCTTCGAGCTCAAAAATATAATTTATGGGTTATTTTGAGCTCTCCAAGCTCGAAGAGATTGCTTTCCTATCCTTTAAAGCTCTTCGAGCTCAAAAGTCTGATAGAGATTTGATAAGACACTATTTTTTGAATTTTTAAACCGCAATAACTTTTGAATGAATAAACCGATTTTTACGCAGTTAGAAGCATTCGACGCAGTTTTTTAAGCCTCACAAAGAATCTTAAATTTTGAATTGATCGCGCTAGGAATTTTGGAGTTATTCCGAAAAAACACTTTTTTCGGTTTTCTTTCGTTCACGATATCTCTCGAATGAATCAACCGATTTTGACCGGACTGGTGGCGATCGACGTGGTTTTTTGAGGTTAAGAGCTGATTAGTTTTTGGAGTTGAACCTTTAAGCCGTTTAAAAGTTATTCCAAAAAAACCACATTTGAAAAAAAATTTTTTTTCAGTTTTTTTAAGATTTCTCAAAATCTATTGATCTGAATCGGTCCAAATAGTTTTCAAAATCTAAGTTTGGTTAAGCTCTTTCGAATAGCACCAACCGCGATGAAATCGGTCAAGCCGTTCAAAAGTTATAAGCGGTTCACATACTTTCACACACACACACACACACACACACACACACACACACACACACACACACACACACACACACACACACACACACACACACACACACACACACACACACACACACACACACACACACACACACATACAGACACCGTGACAACCTCGCGGGGATAGTCAGGGAAGCTTCCTATGACCTTCAAACGTCGAGATCAGATGAAAACTCGATTTTTGCAAAACGGGGTGAAAACAATAACTTCCCGATTTATGAAAATCTTCGATTTTCTTAGCGGGAAGTTAAAAATTAGAAGCGATTGTCGGCACATCTTGAAACAAGCGCGGATTCTTGCACACGGAAAGATTAGAACCCGACTGGTTCGTGTTTTTGCACTAGACTCAGTCGTGTGCAGCGCCAGAGTGGTTATTATGCACGGATTCTGGTGCAGCACCCGACTGAGTCGGGTGCGGAACATGAGTGAGTCGTGTGCGCACACGACTCTTTCTGGTGCGCACACGACTCCGTCTGGTGTAAACTAATTTTTCTTGCACACACTGAGTCTGGTGCAGAACACGAACCAGTCGGGTTCTAATCTTTCCGTGCAGAATTAGTTGGTTTTTTTTTGAGTAAAAAAAAAATCAAAGTGGTTGCACTTCGAAGAAATGACGATTATTTCGAAAAAACCGAAATATTTCATAGATCCAGGCTTTTTGAAATTTTTTCTAAAAATTACATTAAAAACAAAAGAAATTTTCTATTTGGTATGGTGTTAATCGGTCAATTTTTGAATAAGTTCTAGAGATTTAAAAAAAGAGCAGTTTTCAAAAAATTTAGAAATTTTTTGGGTTGGGTAAAAAAATCTGAAATAATTCCTAAAAATATCTTTTGGAGGATAGAAAAAGATAGAAAAATTTTGAGTGAAATCGAAGGGGGGTCGAGGTAAAAATTTGTCGATTTGGCATGGAATGATCCTGGTGCAAAAATTTTTTTTGAATCAAGTTGATTTTTTTCACTGTGGAGTTTTTATTGATTTATTTCTTCATATAAAACCAAACAACTATTTAGCCTATAATAGTGTCACTTGATTATACATTTAACATAATATCGCACCAAATGTTGATACAGTTATTGTAAAAATAATAATGAATATGGTGGTAACATTATTAATATATATTGTGGAGGAATGGGAATTAAAATAAAATAGATTAGAGTATGAGAGATATCAAATTAAAACAAAAGTTAATACATAAGTTTTGTATAAAGTCGTGATAAAAATGCTTATTTGCATAATTTTTTATAGAATATTAAAAAAAATGAAGACACATTAACTCTTTTTGAGCTATTTCTAAAAATTGGGTGATGATCATATTTTACGCAAGTTATTTGCTGAAAGATGTTAAAAATAAAACCGAAGTTTTTAAATCGATTCTCTTAATTCCTATACGATTATTTGAAATAATTCGATATACTGCTCTTACATATCTGAGATTGTAACTAAAATTGCCTTACTATGAATTAAGTGTATGTTGCATGTAATTGTGACAATTTCAGCTCCCATTGGGGATAACTCACTGAAAACATGACCGCGTACAAGCATTTTGCCTTACTCAGTGAGCTCCCATTCGTACTTGCTTTTTAATCTGATATTGAATCTCAAACCAGAATATTAAATTTTCTGCATAAGTTATCGTAGATGTTTTGAAATAATATTGTTTGAAGTATGAGCAAATGAAAAAGTTAAATTTAAATTTAAATTGAGGAACTAAAGTATTGAATAACAATATATTATTTAGCTAGGCTTTCTGTCAACACGTTGCAGAAATTTTTAACTTCCCGCTAAGAAAATTGAAAATTTTTAAAAGTTGGGAAGTTATTGGTTTTACTCCGTTTTTCGAAAATCGAGTTTTCATCAGATCTCGACGTCTTGAGTTTCTAGAAATCGTCACTGAATATTTATACGATGGTGTCCGTGCGGCTGTGTGTGTGTGTGTGTGTGTGTGTGTGTGTGTGTGTGTATATATGTATGTGACTCTCTTATAACTTCTGAACGACTTGACCGATTTCATCGCGGTTGGCACCATTCGAAAAGGCTTGACCAAACTTAGATTTTGACTATAATTTGAACCGATTCGAACCGGTAGATTTTGAGAAATCTCAAAAAATCTGGAAAAAAAATTGTTTTTAAATGTGGTTTTTTTGGAATAACTTTCAAACGGCTCTACCGATCGATTCCAAAAACTAATCAGCTCTTCACATCAAAAAACCACGTCAATTGCTACAAGCCCGGTCAAAATCAGTTAATTCATTCCTGAGTTATCGTTAACGAAAAAAATCGAAAAAATCGTTTTTTGGGAATTACTTCGAAATACCTTGTTCGATCAATTTAAACTTAAAGGTTTTTTATGAGGCTTTAAAAACTGCGTTGAATGCCACCAACTACGTAAAAATTGGTTCATTCATTCAAAAGCTCAAAATGATACGAAAATTATATTTTATAATAAATAATAAATGCAGTTTTATGCGCTTAAGTATAAAATGAGCGGGAAGTTGCAGGGATGGCTTTTAGGGTTAACCGTTTTCCTAATTTTTTTGAATGTATTGCAGGAGAAATTTTTACTACATTAATTTGATTTAGTAAACTTAATATAATTTAATCTATAATATTTTTTAATTTTTAAATAAATGAATGATAGATAAATACCAAAGAGCCACGTATAAGAAGAGTCTGAAACCTCGCCTATGAAAAGCGAAAGTGTAGTCCACATCATCCCGCCAGCGATGCCACAGAAAACATCTAGCCACATAAAGCCAAGTTACTGAATTAGCAATAATCGTACAAGTCCAGCCGATTGCCATAGGAACAGTAGAAATCAAAAGTGTCTTTTTCTACCGATAAGTCCTGATGAATCAATAATATCAATACTATTAAAGTTACATAGTAAGAATATGTTTCATTTTAGGTCATTGTTTAGATGTGTGGTTCCACCGTTTTTTGGCTATAAAAATCGAAAAATTTGCTTATTCAAGATTTTTAATTTGGGCGTTATCACTGTAGGTCTATGAATATAACTCGAAAGATCTTGGAAAATAAGTTTTTGAACTATATTATTTTGATTCGAAAGTCTAAAATGCATTTTTGTACACGGAGAAAAATTAATAATAGTATTTACTATACGAAAATATTAACTCCTACTATCTGGAATGGTAATAAAATTAATTAGTCCCAAAATAATAGGTGTTATCATTGATCAATTGTACTAGTTACTATTAATAATGGTAACGATTACTATCGAAAATGATAATTGTAATTATTAAAAATTATAACTGCTATAATCGAAGATGGTAACTGTAACCATCTCAGATTGTAAAAATTCGAAAGAAAAAAATAATATAAATTTATTTAATTTAATTCTTTATTTGCATCCATATTTTTAGTTATGAACATTTTTTTCCTTTAAAATATTAAAACAAATAATTACATAATCGTTTAAACCATATATGATAAAAATTTCCAAATATTAGAGCTGTTATTGATTTTTGAATGATTGACTATGATTATCAAAATAGCAAATCATCCAAGATTTGGGTTACTAAAAAGTCTTATTATTATCAATTATTAATATTTTTTCACAAAATAAAAATAATGAAACATCATTTGATGGTTCCATAATAATTAAATTAATTGTAATCCTTCATCATCTATATTATTAAGAGAATATCATTAAGAGAAAATACTCTATCTCTAGATTCATAATTAATAAATGACCTTATATCTTGTAAATTATTGACATTTTTACAGATATAAGCTCACTTCGACATTATACTCATCGAGACCTTTCATTTGAGCACCCACATCAATTTTTCATATATTTATATATATTATATATATGTATATATGAAAAATATATAAAATTCATGTGGGTACTCAAATAAAAAGCTCTTGGATAAGTGTAACATTTGAATGAGCTTATATCTTTAAAAATTTCATTAGTTAAGAAATGACATTGTATCTTGTAAAACCATTGACATTTTTAAAGATATGAGCTCACCCCTGACATTACACTCATCGAGACCTTTCATTTGAGTACCCACTTGCATTTTTGATATATTTTTCATATATATATATATCTACTAGCGGTTTCCCGCCCGCTTCGCTGGGCGAATTGAAAAGGAAATAAATTAAATTTTAAGTTTTATTGTTATTTATTTTTTTTTCATATTTTCTATATCTCAAATTTCTTTTCTATATCTCATGTGTTTAGAAAATGCAATGCTTTTAATCTGTTACATTTTCGCAATCCCGTAATGAGAACAATTCATCGATTATGTGATCAGCAAAAATAAAATGTATGTAAAATTCTTAGTCCGTTGACTGAATAGCTATATGTAATGTTAAATTTTGGAAACGTTACAATGACTTTTTTGCCGCTGCCAAAGAGACGATTGTTGTAAGAAAATATCACTATTAAGTAAGAAAAATATTTAAACTGCTGACCTTGGAGGCCATCCCGGTATTTGTCTGTTTCTCTTGAGATTCAAATTTTATATTTGTAGGAACTGTATTTGAAGAATATGAATTTTTTGACAATTATCATTCCCGCACTCCTATGTGGGGGAGGAACTTCGTAAGATCCTATTCGAGATGATTTTTACATTATAAATAAAAGATTCCAACAAAACTTCGAGTCTATAAGAACTATCGATTGGAAATGAGAAATTTTCATTGTTAACGCCCCCACGATCCTTTTTGGGGTTAGAATTCGAGAAAATCCATTTTCAGCTGAACTTGACATCGTACACGAAGATTCTTACCAAATTTAGAATCTGCAGCAGTTACAGTTTGGAAATTAAAATTTTAGATTTTAATACCCACCCCCGCAATCCCTATCGGAAGTAGAATTTTTTGGAATCCGTTTTGAGATGATCTCCTCATGACAAATGAAAGATTCCGACCTAATTTCGAGTTTGTAAAAGTTACAGTTTGGAAATGAAAATTTTAGATTTTAACACCCAGCCCCGCAATCCTTGTCGGAAGTAGAATTTATTGAAATACTGTTTTGAGATGATCTCTTCATGACAAATAAAGATTCTTACCAAATTTACAGCTTTTAGAAGCTAAATTTTGAAATTAAGATTTTTTTTTTCATTAACACCCACCCTTGCAATCCTTATTGGGGAGTGATTCGTCGTTAAACTGCTCTTAGATTATTTCTACACCACATGTAGAAGATTTTACCAAATTTGGAGTCTATAAGAGCTATTTTTACAAACGGGAAATTTTCATTATCAACGTCCCCGGCAATCCCTTAACTGGAACTGGACACTCATACACGAAGATTCTCACCGAATTTGGAGTCTGTAGAAGTTACAGTTTGGAAATGAAAATTTTAGATTTTAACACCCACCTCCGCAATTCCTATCGGGAAGTAGACTTTATTGAAGTCTTCATTTCTTGAGGTGATCTCTACATAAGAGATAAAAATTTCTACCAAATTTAGAGTTTTTAGAAGCTATATTTTGGAAATTAAGATTTGTCATGGTTAACACCTCACCCCACGATCATTATTGGAGTTGATCTGTTGTAAAATCCATTATTAGATCATTTTTATATTCACATATAGAAGACCTTCACTAAATTTGGAGTTTATAGGAGCTTTACAGCTTGGAAATTAAAAATTTTAATTGTTAACACCCACCCCTCGCAAACTCCTGTGAGGGTATCTTAAAATTCGTTTTCGCTATTATTTCTACATCTCTTAGCTTGAAGAATTCCTACCCACTCGGGAGGCTCCCCCTAGGAGCTATAGATTGAAAATTAAAAATTTTGCATTGTTAATACCCACCTCCGCAACCCCTGTGGGTTGAGATATCCTAAAATTCGTTTATAAATTATTTTACATCACTTACAGAAAATCTTTCTACAAAATTTCAGTCTGTAGGAGCTATAGTTCGGAAACTTTTAATTTTTATTGTTAACGCCCACCCCGCAATCTATATTAGGAGTAGATTGTCATAAAATCCGCTCGTAGATCATTTCTACATCACATATAGGAAATTCCTACTAAATTTTGAGTCGATAGGAGCTAGTGAGTTTAAAAATGGGAATTTTCCATTGTCAACGCCCCGCAACCCCCTTGTAGGTGGAATTTCTCGTAAAATCTGCTCTTAGCTGACCTCTACTGGCGAAAGGAATATTCCTACAAAATTTCAAATCTCTACGTCTTATGGTTCCAGAGATATCGTGATAAGTCAATATAT